>NC_134532.1:52429039-52732372 GCF_050624435.1 Tenrec ecaudatus
CTGCACACTGGAGGTCCCACACATCGGTGGGGCTGGCGACCTATGTGGAATCATTTATCTCAGGCTCCACCTGAGGAGCGACGCACTCAAGGGAGTCGCCTCGGAGCAAACTGCCACTCGCCGGGTGACCACGAGCCACCAAGGCAAGTCCCAGGACCCAAAGTTGGAACTGGAGAAACACTCTCAAGTACAGCCTGCAACAGAGCTGGGCGGGCCTCAACGAGATGCGGCCGTGTTCAGACCCAGGTAGTAAGCACCAAATTTCTGGCCATATGAGAGCCACCAGGGCTATTCCCAGGCCCCAAGTGGGTTCTTGGAAAAATTCAAGCACCGCTTCAGGCAGTCGGTACTCCGCCCAGGCCCGGAGAGGTAGAGGTGACACCAAGACCAGAGGAGTTCGCGCAGACCAATGCTCCCAACATGCCAACTTCTATTTTTTCATGACGCCTCCTTGGGGACCGCTCTGGTCCGCAAGGTAGCAGCGGGAGAGCGCCCTGTTGGTCCACCAAGCCTGATGGACACGGGCTGTGAAGCCCACCAACCCGTAAGGCTGCAGGTACAACCTCGGGCCACCGCGGCGCTCAGTCACCAACTGGAGGACTGAGGCAACGCTGCCGGCATCCTGAAACTCTGGCCAGGGACACAGGGGCCTCTTGTCCCATCGCGTTGGCAACAGAGCTCAGGAAAGAAAGTGAAACTGAACGCTGGGTGGCAGTGGTGGGACGAGTGTGCATCACTAGCCGGCAATGGCGCGTCCTTGGCAGGACAGTCGCCTAACTTCGACCAGGTCAAACACCGCCATCATCTACCGCCGCCGCCTGACCCAGAACACTCACCACAGATACTGCCGCCGCCGCTGCCATCACCGCTGCTTGTCCCGGACAGGAATCGCCACCACAATGGCTGCTGCCACCCTCCGTGCACGCGCCTCCGGTGTCCCGCTTCCGGACGCTCTATCCGACAGCCAAGTGCCATCCACCGCACTTCTGGTGGATTCCTGCAGGAACAGGAAAAAGACAGACCAGGTTGGTGCCCAGTTATCACCACCTCCTGACCGGACCTACGTATGGGCAGGAAGCAGAGGAGGGGGAGGACCAAACAACCAACCAACCAATTGCCCCTGTAGGTTTCTGAGTGGGCGCAACGACAAGGGTGTTGATGGGTGGTTTCCAACGGGTTGACCTCGTGATTGCAACCGGACCGACCACGCCGTGCACAGAGCACCCATCTCACTTGAGGGGCGTCCTGTCCTAGTGCGCTCCACAGGAACCTCCTGGCAGTGCTGGCCAGGAAGTGGGGGTGGGGTTGAGGGTCCCTGTGAGAAAGCTCTACAATTATCTTCCTATTCTGAGTACGATAGGATGGCGGTAGTGATGGTATGATATGCGGCTAAAGTGCAAGTTTAAACGATTTATACCAAAAAGTTTGTGTAAGAATGAACAAGTGGACATCTGAGAAACAACCAAGTCCACATGGAAGAAGCGCACCAGCCTGTGAGAGCACGAGGCATTGAAGGGATCAGGTATCAAAGACCAAAAAAAATCAAGTGGGGACCCAGAACCCATCTGTGGGAAATTGGACATGTATGATGAAACATACAACTTTCCTCTAGTTCTTGAATGCTTCCTCCCCACCACTATCATGATCCCAATTCTACCTTACAAATCGAGCTGGACCAGAGAGTGTACACTGGTACAGATAGGAACTGGAAACACAGGAAATCGAGGACAGATGAACCCCTCAGGACCAGTGGTGAGAGTGGTGATACCACGAGAGTAGAGAAGGTGAGGGAGAAAGGGGGAACAGATTACAAGGATCTACCAATAACCTCCTGCCTGGGGGGCGGACAGCGGAGAAGTGGGTGAAGAGACACGTTGGGCAGTGTAAGATATGACAAAATAATAATTTTTTATAAATTAACAAGGGTCCATGGGGGAGGGGGGGAGGGAGGAAAAATGAGGCGCGAATACCAGGGATTCTAGTAGAGAAAAAATGTTTTGAGACTGATGAGAGAAACAAATGTATAAAAGTGCATGACACTCTAGATGTATGTGTGGATTGTGATAAGAGTTGGACAAGCACACAATAAAATTATTTAATTTTAAAAATTAAAAACTTAGAAACTAAAAGGAAGAGTTGTTGAAAAATAAGACCTGGTAGAAAGAAAGTTGAGATTGTGGGACACAGAAGGATTTCTCCAAAGCTGACTCCCCCAAATATATGCCAAACTTCCCTTGGAGGTCATCAGGAGTAGATCAGGGGTCATTCTCCCTAAGAGCTATCAGCCATCTAAAGCAGACACCACTGTTTATCTCACAACAAGTAGGGTCCACTCCCTTCTGATAAAGATAGTAGTTTTCTGTTTCCTTGTAGGAGACACAAGAGAGGTCAGACCCATCCAAGAATGAACAAGGTTAAGCTGCCACTAAATCTAGGATCTGCCCATCTTGTCACATATATACCCCGAATCCTTCCTCTTCCTATTGTGTGTATTTCCCTAGACTACCTCCTGTTATTACTGTATTACCTTCCTATGATGAATACCCTCACCTGTAATTAGGGGGCTTGCATGTACCCAGAGAAGATTAAAGCCTGGGCTAACATTAAAGCTCTTGCACACAAAGTGGGGCTGAGGTGAGCATCCTACCATGAATTGTGTCTGACTCCATTTCAATACTTCTATCTCTCATGCTCTCTATAACTTTACTATGATCTTGAATTATTATCGCTGTACAATTGCACCTCCTGGACCCGTAGAGATGTGTTAGGGGACTGGCTTCCCGTTACAGATCATATAATAGAATTTTACAAGACAAACTTCTTCATCATAAATACATTTTCTCATCAACACAAATGACTATACACATGGATGGGCTTTCTACTTACATCAACAGACACAGTCTGAAAAAAAATTCCATCAGGGAATAGCACTAAGATATACACAATTAAAAATGAAAAAAAATTTTATTGTTACTATGTTCACTTTGTTTTTCTTTTTTCCTTTTTAATACTTTTATCAGGGACTCTTTCCATTTATCTTTCGAAGTGCTCTTTCTAAATAAAAACTTTGTGTAACTCAATAAAGAAGATTACAAACATACAATAATGCATGATGATTAGACGAGCATAAAAAAAAGTAAAACTTTACCTATTGAAGACTGGTATGACATATGCTACACATTCAATTATCTCAGGAAAATACAAACGGAAAGTATGAAAACACATGGAAATAAAATCAAACGATATGCATATATATAATAATTGTATATATACACATGTAATTTTTTGCTTGTTTTGATTTTTTTGTACTATTTCATATATATATATATATATTTTTAAAGCAATGCTATTTGGACCAGATGAGTAATAGCCTTTAGTGCCTGGACGACAAAGGCATTTGGATGTGTAGGTTTACTTTGTTTTTATTTCATAGAAATTGTGATCTGTCAGTATGCTCTCAGAGAATTTCCAAACTTTTCTTTAACTTCCTATGAAAATTCATGCTCTAATACTGAATATACTCACATTTTTTAACAAGAAATATTGAACCTACCAAGTTCAATTGGAAAATTACGACAGTATTACTACCGCCATAACACAGGCTGACAAATACAGTAGCTGAGGAAAAGAGAAATCTATGAACTTACAATTCCATCTTTCAGAAGTGATTGGTAGGTCTTATTGGACTCAAACTAAGGTGGTAATGGGTGCATCTGCTGCACATGGCCTCTTCTGAGTTTTGCAAACCAAGGACCCTTACGATGCAAAGGTGTCTACCCTACTCTGAGCCCACCGACCAAACTACTCCTACTACCCTGGGTTGGTCACCAATTGCTAGAGAACAATGAAACGCATCCTGGGTGACCATTAGGTTGCAATCCACAACCCAAGGCCCCCAACCGGTGCTCCAGAGCCCAGGACAATGGGTTTTCTAGTACTGTCATGAGTCACAGTCTAAGAAAGTATTTTATCAGGCAATACCACTGTAGCAAACACAATTACAAAGGGAAACCAAATTTTATTAAAACTACTATTTTAAAATGCTTCAAAGATAAATCTTTAAATAAAACTTTCTGGAACACAATAGATTGCATGACAAACATACAATGATGATTGAAGATTCGACCAGCATTAAAAAATTAAGACTCGATGTTGAAGACCGGTGTGGCATATGCTACAAATTAAATTATCTCAAGAAAATACTGGAAGAGGGAAAATATGAAAACAGTACTCCAAAAAATCACATTATATACCTATCCATTATGGTGCTAATGGATACCTTCTTAAAAGCTGAAGCTTTTCATTTTGATGACGTCCTATTTATTTTTCTTTTATGACTTATGCTTTTTTGGAAGTAGGAAATTTTTGCCTGGTTACAGGGTCACAGGGATTTTTCTCTAAATATTAAAAACTTTCAGATTTTACAATTGAGGTATATGATGAAGTGAAATGGTTATTATGTATGTGGGAGAAAAAGCCTGAAATTCTGCCTGCACCAAACGTCCAGTTGTTAGAACACCTTATGCTTTGCAAAGACTATCCTTTCCTTCACTGACCTTTTGGGCAGCTGCTTAAATTCTAGTGGCAAAACAAGAATTTGTTTTTTGTGCCGACCTGGTACCTGTAAGAAGATATGGGTGGAGTTTAGCCTTTCAACCCGGTCACTGTCTAATGACCTTCTTTGGAGGTGAGACGGAGATACATGGCTCTCTGGAGCCCTGCCACTCTCTCCCTCTGTGGTGGTCAGCCCAGTTCTCTGCTTAATCCAGCTGCCCTGCCTCATCATGCATTCTGTGCTGCCTGTGGGCCGCGGAGCACTCCGTACCACCTTGTCAAGCCAGAGTGCACCACACTGCTGTGCTATGCAGTTCCACACTATGGCCCCACTCCACCTTGCCATGTCTGCTGCCTACAGGCTAATTCCGCCTTTTTTGGCCATCGTTACAGATGCCACACCTCCAACCAGCCACTTTGAATCACTACCCAGTGAGGCTCCTTTGTGACTTGGCTTCAACACACTGCACTATTGGCCTCCAATACACCTCACCACCTCATCTTCCTACTGTCTGCTGCCTTAGCCTGGGGCTAGTGGTTAGCTGAGTTGGAATGACCTGCAGTATATTAACTGACCCACTAAATTGAGTCAGACTGAGCTCTCTGTACTGTTATAGGCAATAATTTGCTGTCGTGTTCCTTTTCACTATATAAATTTATTCATATATATGTATAAAATCATAAGTGCCCTGTTTTTTTAAGGGTCAGTGTGTATCTTTAAGGATTATACTAGTGCATGATTAATGTAGTTTTATGATAAGTATAAAATAAGGCCTCCAACCATGTTCTTTTAAAAAACTGTTTTAGGCTAAGCTAGATTCTTTGTATCCTCATAAAGAGATTAAGTCCACTTGTCAATTTCTACACAAAAGCCAGAGTAATTTTTATTTGAGATACAATGAATCAAAATATAGTTACCATTTTCATAATTAATTGTTTACTATGTATTGTTTGAGTAGTTTAAGAGTTCTCAGTGCTTCGATGGTATACATTTAAATAATTGAACTACATTTATGATTTTATTATCTAATTGAAATGCTAGTTTAAAGAAGTAACATTTTAATACATTGACATTGTATGCTGTGATCTTACTAATAAATTCCTTTATTAGTTCTAATATAAATTTTGTAGCCTTAACCTTTGGAAGATAAAAAACTTTTATCATTTAAGAGACCCATTCCCTGATAATCTTTAGAAAAATTTTGTAAGAATTGAAAAGTAAAACAAAGTAGATTTCAATTTTTTCAATATGCAGACTAACCAATGCTAAGCAGATGACCCATTTTCACTGGGGAAATCTGCTGCAAAGTACCTCTTTAAAGTGTAAAACAGTAAAGATGTCACCTTGAGTGTGCCTGACCCAAGTCACACTATTTTCATTCACCTCACATGCTTATGAAAGCTGGACAAAAACTGGAAAGTTGATTTTATGAATTATGGTGTTGGTGAAGAATACTGACTGTGCCACGAACTGCAAGAAACAAACAAAGCATTCAGCTTGTACTTCTTCAAACATACATTTGGGAGGGTAGCACGACTCTTGTCTCATTTACTTGGGATATGTCACCAAGACACAGCAGTCAGTCCCTCGAGAAAGACATCATGATGCTTGGTAAAGTAGAGGGCTGAGAAAAAGAAGGCTCAACAAGGTGGACTGACACAATAGTTCCAACAAGAAGAGAAAACAACAACAGAGATGGTGCTGGGTTGGTTATTGTTTCTTCTTTTGTACACAGGGTCACTTATAGTAGGAACAAACTGAATGGTATCTAACAACAACCATCTTTTATCCAATTTCTTTACCATTTGGGGCAAAATTCATTCTAGTTTTATACAATGCATTTATTTTTACATATTGAGTTTAATACAGTTGACAATCGTCAGGGTTTTCTACATCTAGTTTTTCATAATCAGATTGAAAACAAGTCTTTCTTCCAAGGTTATCAATGGGTGGATTTGAACCTCCAACCTTTTAATTGACAGCCAACTATTTTTTTCATGACATTAGTTGGAATCAGCGACTGTTTTAAATATATTTAAGACATGCTAAATATGAGAGACAGCTGGTCACTAGATTGTGGAAGCTGGTTCAACTGGCTCGATGGCTTCTAGTTCACAGCATTCCATTTTATGATCATTCTGTCTTCCTCAATCATCATTGAAACGGATGGGTTAAAAATTTTACCAAGTTGCTGCTAAGTAATGAAAAGGGCAATGTCTTGGTCTGAAGACTGACACTAATGCCTAGTTGGTCAACCGTTAAATTTTTTGGTTTCACTTCAACAACTCACTACCATCGATTCAATGCTGACTCATAATGACATTATAGGACAGGGTTGAACCGCCCCTGTTCCTTTCTGAGACTAACTGTTTACAGGAGTAGAGAGTCAGCTTTCCAACTTCAGACCTTGTGGAGTACAAGTAACTACTGCACCACCAGGGCTCCCTTTGGGTTTTGATTAGAAAGCACCATTGTGTTGCCCTTATGAGCTTTCTCTTTAAATCTTTCTCCTTCCAAAGGCCTGAATTTTTTAAGTGCTTGAAGTGCGTCCATCTGAACCATAGGTTTATTTACTGTAGTTTATGGTAAAAATGAAAAAAAGAACATGCACAAATATCAATGAACTAAAACACATTTTTGATAAACTGAATTACAACAAGGTTGCCAGGTCAATTCACTGATGAGGCAAATAATGTTGAAAAACTGATACCCACAAAAGAATAAGAGGTGACCCTTTTCTTGTACCACGTGGAAAAATTAACTCAATATGGATCACAATCCTCAATGTAAAAGAAGATAAAAACATAACTCAAGGGAATGGATATAGAAGTAAATCTTCCACAGATCTTGAATCAGGGAACTTTGTTTTTAAATCTGACACTAAAAGCTTAAGTGACAAATGGAAAGATAAATAGGACGTCAATTTTGACATTTTTTCTTTTGAAAATAAAAAAAATCAGGAGTGTGTATGCAAATTATATTATCTGATAAAAGTACAGAGTACATAAAGTATGGGTTGGAAAAAAAAAACAATGGGTGGCTTTTTGAGTGTGAATTTTATCATAAGATATATCATCCAGCAGAAGAGAACTAGCTCACAAAAAAGAAGAAATTGTATCATCCTTTTAAATGTGTGGTGGATTTTAGCGTATGAAGAGTCACTTTAAAAATGAATTTTAAAAATTTTAATTACGCTTTTAATCAGGGATTTGAAACCATCTTCACGGTTCAGTTATAACCAAGGAAGCAAAACTGAAAACAGACTGGGAAGAATTACAGTCTATGCTCTGTTGGAAAGTTAATCTCTCTCTTAGAAAATAAGGGAAGCCCAAACAATGCCTAGCCACCACATCTCTTAGCCTGCAATCAGGAACAGCACTGCCATGCTCAAAGATGGCAGCTGCACCATTTCGAATGTGTATTAACCACTCATCCAATCTCCTAAATTAGGTTCCTAAAAGGACTCCCTAACCCTCTGCCAAATCCTATAATCCAGGGAGATAAAATCTACAAGATTTCCCATTCCGGTTTTCTTTCTACTTCATCCAAATTTTAAAATGTGGAGTCTCTTTTGAATTTGCTTCTTCAGACATGATTGAATCGGATCAAAATCCTGATTTAAATTAATATAAACTTACAGCCATTGAGTCCATGCTGACTCACTTGGGCTCTGTACAGGCAGAACTCCTGCCCCTGTGAGTTTCTGAGATTGTAACTGTAAAGGGAAGTAGATAACCTCTTTAAATCTTCCTCTGAAGCAAAAACAAACCAAATTCAGTGCTACCGAGTCAATTCTGACTCATAATGACCCTACTGGGCAGGGTAGAACTGCCCCTGTGGGTCACACCGCCACAAGTCGATTCTGATTCACAGTGAGCTTCCTAACTTTGCTCCATATGATTCTCAATCACTGTATTCTCTTTAAGTACACTGCCAGGCCTTTTCCTGCAAGTCACTTCCCACTGGTTTGATCCACCAATCTTTCCATTCTTAGCCTAGTTAGTAGTAGCTAAGTGGGTACATGTTTGTGCTGCACAGGGCCTCTACTATAACCAAACAGAGCTCTCAAAGAAGCACTTCGTATATCGGGTCGCTATGAACCAGAGCCACCTTAATGGCTGTGGGTCCAAGGATACATAGGTGCACAAGCACAGTTACACACATACACACACAGTGGGTAATTTTTAGATGGAAAAGAGAAACAATGAAAGTGAACTAAATCTACCCCCTGCAAAAATCTGAGGTTTCCTATAGGATTGTGATGTTGATCAAATTACCACACTCTAGAACCAATCCACTGTCAAGACCAAAATTTGATGCCCACAAAAATAAAAACTGATAAAGCTTGTTTGGTCCCTTGGTTGCCAAAATGCTAATAATCTAGTATACATGAGTATGACTGAGAAATTCACATTTGCTTTTGTAATCAAGGACAGCGTCTAAATGCTTATCTTCTTCATGGATAGAATACCTTTATGAAGACAAAAGTGGCAGCTGTTAATGAAGACTGAGTAAGAACACCTAAGAAGTTAACTATAGGTCTCCTGGTTATTTCCTCAGTTGTACAAATCTGAGACCTTTCAATACATGCTATATGTGGAACCAGAAGATGTTATTACAGATGTCATTCATGCATTCATTTCACATTCAACATTAGTTAAATGATTCAGGCACTACTCTGGATGCTGGGGATACTCTAGAGAAGGCAAACAAAGTCGCTACATTCATATACCTTATCTGAAGGTGGAAGAAAGAAATCAGAAATTGTGATAAGAGCGGTAAGAGCCCCTAATAAAATGATTAAACAAGAAAAAAGAAAGCAATCTTAAATAACTCCAAGAGAGCAAGACCGAGGAAAGGAGGCTAATTAAGTATCATTTTCAGTTTGAATTAATTAATGTTAAAAAAAGATACCCAGAAAGCCACAGAGATGGAGTGACATTGTTTAAACTCCAGTCCAGAGCTTGAGCCAAGATCAGACATCAGACACCAGTGTCTTTTATAATGTAGGTTCCCTAGCGGGCACTTGGAAAATCTAGGTTGATTAGCGGGCACTTGTACAATGCAGGTTCCCTAGCTGGCAATTTGACTATGTAGGTTCCCTCGCGGGCACTTGGACTATCTAGGTTAACTAGCGGGCACTTGGATTATCTAGGTTAACTAACAGGAACTTGGACTATGTATGTTCCAGAGCGGGCAATTGGACTATGTAGGTTACCTAGCGGGCACTTGGACTATCTAGGTTGATTAGCGGGCACTTGTACAATGCAGGTTCCCTAGCTGGCAATTTGACTATGTAGGTTCCCTCGCGGGCACTTGGACTATATAGGTTCCCTAAGGGCACTTTGACTATGTAGGTTAACTAGCGGGCACTTGGAATATCTAGGTTCCCTATCGGGTACTTGGACTATGTAGGTTCCTCAGCGGGCACTTGGACTATGTAGGTTCACTATCGGGCATTGGCCTATGTAGGTTAACTAGAAGGCACTTGGACTATCAAGGTTAACTAGCGGGCACTTGGACTATCTAGGTTAACTAGCGGGCCCTTGGACTATGTAGGTTCTCTAGCGGGCATTTGGACTATATAGGTTACCTAGCGGGCACTTGGACTATGTAGGTTACCTAGCGGGCACTTGGATTATCTAGGTTAACTAGAGGGCACTTGGATTATCTAGGTTAACTAACAGGAACTTGGACTATGTATGTTCCAGAGCGGGCAATTAGACTATGTAGGTTCCCTAGCGGGCACTTGGACAATCTAGGTTCCCTAAAGGGCACTTGGACTATCTAGGTTACCGAACGGCCACTTGCAGTATGTAGGTTAACTAGCGGACAATTGGACGATCTAGGTTAACTAGAGGGTACTTGGACTATCTAGGTTAACTAGCGGTCCCTTGGACAATAGGTTAACTAGCAGGCACTTGGCTATGTAGGTTCCCTAGCGGGCATTTAGACTATATAGGTTACCTAGCGGGCACTTGGACTATGTAGGTTACCTACCGGGCACTTGGACTATATAAGTTAACTAGCAGGCCCTTGGACTATCTAGGTTAGCTAAGTGGCACTTGGACTATGTAGGTTAACTAGCGGACACTTGCACGATCTAGGTTAACTAGCGGGCTCTTGCACTATGTAGGTTAACTAGCGGGCCCATTGACTACGTAGGTTAACTAGTGGGCACTTGAACGATCTAGGTTAACTAGCGGGCACTTGGACGATATAGGTTAATTAGCAGGCACTTGGATTATCTAGGTTACCTAGTGGGCACTTGGACTATGTAGGTTCCCTAGTGGGCATTTGGACTATATAGATAACCTAGCAGGCACTTAGACTCTGTAGGTTACCTAGCGAGCACTTGGACTATCTAGGTTACCTAGCTGGCACTTGAAATATCTACGTTACCTAGCGGGTTCTTGGAGAATGTAGGTTACCTAGCGGTCTGTTGGACGATCTAGGTTACCAAGCGGGCACTTGGACTATCTAGGTTAACTAACGGGCACTTGGACTATGTAGGTTCCCTAGCGGGCCCTTGGACTATGTAAGTTCCCTAGCGGGCACTTGGACTATGTGGGTTTCCTGGCGGGCATTTGGACGATCTAGGTTACCTAACGGGCACTTAGACTATGTAGGTTCCCTAGCGGGCACTTGGATTATGTAGGTTCCCTATCGGGCACTTGGACTATTTAGGTTAACTAGAGGGCATTGGGACTATGTAGGTTACCTAGCGGGAACTTGGACTATGTAGGTTCCCTATCGGGCACTTAGAGAATGTAGGTTAACTAGCGGGCACTTGGACTATGTAGGTTACCTAGCGGGCACTTGGACTATCTAGGTTAACTAGCGGGCACTTGGATTATCTAGGTTAACTAACAGGAACTTGGACTATGTATGTTCCAGAGCGGGCAATTGGACTATGTAGGTTCCCTAGCGGGCACTTGGACTATCTAGGTTCCCTAAAGGGCACTTGGACAATCTATGTTACCGAACGGCCACTTGGACTATGTAGGTTAACTAGCGGACAATTGGACGATCTAGGTTAACTAGCGGGTACTTGGACTATCTAGGTTAACTAGCGGTCCCTTGGACAATAGGTTAACTAGCAGGCACTTGGACTCTGTAGGTTCCCTAGCGGGCATTTAGACTATATAGGTTACCTAGCGGGCACTTGGACTATGTAGGTTACATAGCAGGCACTTGGATTATGTAGGTTAACTAGCAGGCCCTTGGACTATCTAGGTTAGCTAAGTGGCACTTGGACTATGTAGGTTAACTAGGGACACTTGCACGATCTAGGTTAACTAGCATGAACATGGACTATGTAGGTTCCCTATCGGGCACTTAGAGAATGTAGGTTAACTAGGGGGCACTAGACTATGTAGGTTACCTAGCGGGCCCTTGGACTATGTAAGTTCCCTAGCGGGCACTTGGACTATGTGGGTTCCCTAGCGGGCATTTGGACTATCTAGGTTACTAAACGGGCACTTGGACTATGCGGGTTCCCTAGTGGGCATTTGGACTATCTAGGTTACCTAGCGGGCACTTGGACTATGTATGTTTCCTAGCGGGTACTTGGACTATCTAAGTTACCTAGCGGGCACTTGGACTACGTAGGTTCCCTAGCGGGCACTTAGACTCTGTATGTTCCCTAGCGGGCACTTGGACTATATATGTTCCTTATGGACACTTGAACTATGTAAGTTAACTACCGGGCACTTGGACTATGTAGGTTCACTAGCGTGCACTTGCACTATCTAGGTTACCTAGCGGGCACTTGGACTATATAGGGTAACTTAGGGACACTTTGCACTATATAGGTTACCTAGCGGCACTTGGACTATCTAGGTTAACTAGCGCGCACTTGGACTATCTGGGTTAACTAGCATGCACTTGGACTATGTATGTTCCTTAGCGGGCACTTGGACTATCTAGTTTACCTAGCGGACACTTGGACTATGTAGGTTAACTAGCGGGCCCTTGGACTATCTAGGTTACATAGCTGGAACTTGGACTATATAGGTTACCTTGCGGGCACATGGACTATATAGGTTAACCAAAGACACTTGGACGATCTAGGTTAAATAGAGGGCCCTTGGACTATGTAAGTTAACGAACGGGCATTTGGACTATGTAAGTTACCTAGCAGGTACTTGGACTGTCTAGGTTACCTAGCGGGCACTTGGACTATCTAGGTTAACGAACGGGCACTTGGACTATCTAGGTTAACTAGCGGGCACTGGGACTATGTAGGTTACCTAGCGGGCACTTGCACTATCTTGGTTACCTAGCGGACACTTGGACTATGTAGGTTAATTAGCGGGCACTTGGACTATCTACATTACCGAACGGGCATTTGGACTATGTAGGTTACCTAGCAGGCACTTGGACTTCTAGGTTAACGAATGGGTACTTGGACTATGTACGTTGCATAGCGGGCAATTGGATTATGTAGGTTAGGTAACGGGCACTTGGACTATCTAGGTTACCTAACGGGCACTTGGACTATCTTGGTGTCTTAGCGGGCACTTGGACTATATAGGTTACCTAGCGGCCACTTGGACTATGTAGGTTACCTAGCGGGCACTTGGACTATCTAGGTTAACGAAAGGGCACTTAGACTATGTAGGTTACCTAGCGGGCACTTGGATTATCTAGGTTAGCTAACAGGAACTTGGAATATCTAGGTTACCTAGTGGGCACTTGGACTAGGTAGGTTACCTTGCGGGCACTTGTATTATCTAGGTACCTAACGGGAACTTGGACTATGTAGGTTAACTAGCGTACACTTGGACGATCTAGGTTAACTAGCGGGCACTTGGAATATCTAGGTTAACTAGCGGGCCCTTGGACTATGTAGGTTAACTAGCGCGCACTTGGACTATCTAGGTTAACTAGCAGGTTCTTGGACTATGTAGGTTAACTAGAGGGCACTTGGATGATCAAGGTTAACTAACGGGCACTTTGACTATGTAGGTTCCCTAGCGGGCCCTTGGACTATGTAAGTTCCCTAGCGGGCACTTGGACTATGTGGGTTCCCTAGCGGGCGTTTGGACTATCTAGGTTACTAAACGGGCACTTGGACTATGCGGGTTCCCTAGTGGGCATTTGGACTATCTAGGTTACCTAGCGGGCACTTGGACTATGTATGTTTCCTAGCGGGTACTTGGACTATCTAGGTTAACTAGCGGGCACTTGGACTATGTAGGTTCCCTATCGGGCACTTGAATTAGATAGGTTCCCTAGCGGGCACTTGGTCTATCTAGGTTAACTAGCGGGCCCTTGGACTATCTATGTTAACTAGCGAGCACTTGGACTATCTAGGTTAACTAGCAGGCACTTGGACTCTGTAGGTTCCCTAGCGGGCATTTAGACTATATAGGTTACCTAGCGGGCACTTGGACTATGTAGGTTACATAGCAGGCACTTGGATTATGTAGGTTAACTAGCAGGCCCTTGGACTATCTAGGTTAGCTAAGTGGCACTTGGACTATGTAGGTTAACTAGGGACACTTGCACGATCTAGGTTAACTAGCATGAACATGGACTATGTAGGTTCCCTATCGGGCACTTAGAGAATGTAGGTTAACTAGGGGGCACTAGACTATGTAGGTTACCTAGCGGGCCCTTGGACTATGTAAGTTCCCTAGCGGGCACTTGGACTATGTGGGTTCCCTAGCGGGCATTTGGACTATCTAGGTTACTAAACGGGCACTTGGACTATGCGGGTTCCCTAGTGGGCATTTGGACTATCTAGGTTACCTAGCGGGCACTTGGACTATGTATGTTTCCTAGCGGGTACTTGGACTATCTAAGTTACCTAGCGGGCACTTGGACTACGTAGGTTCCCTAGCGGGCACTTAGACTCTGTATGTTCCCTAGCGGGCACTTGGACTATATATGTTCCTTATGGACACTTGAACTATGTAAGTTAACTACCGGGCACTTGGACTATGTAGGTTCACTAGCGTGCACTTGCACTATCTAGGTTACCTAGCGGGCACTTGGACTATATAGGGTAACTTAGGGACACTTTGCACTATATAGGTTACCTAGCGGCACTTGGACTATCTAGGTTAACTAGCGCGCACTTGGACTATCTGGGTTAACTAGCATGCACTTGGACTATGTATGTTCCTTAGCGGGCACTTGGACTATCTAGTTTACCTAGCGGACACTTGGACTATGTAGGTTAACTAGCGGGCCCTTGGACTATCTAGGTTACATAGCTGGAACTTGGACTATATAGGTTACCTTGCGGGCACATGGACTATATAGGTTAACCAAAGACACTTGGACGATCTAGGTTAAATAGAGGGCCCTTGGACTATGTAAGTTAACGAACGGGCATTTGGACTATGTAAGTTACCTAGCAGGTACTTGGACTGTCTAGGTTACCTAGCGGGCACTTGGACTATCTAGGTTAACGAACGGGCACTTGGACTATCTAGGTTAACTAGCGGGCACTGGGACTATGTAGGTTACCTAGCGGGCACTTGCACTATCTTGGTTACCTAGCGGACACTTGGACTATGTAGGTTAATTAGCGGGCACTTGGACTATCTACATTACCGAACGGGCATTTGGACTATGTAGGTTACCTAGCGGGCACTTGGACTTCTAGGTTAACGAATGGGTACTTGGACTATGTACGTTGCATAGCGGGCAATTGGATTATGTAGGTTAGGTAACGGGCACTTGGACTATCTAGGTTACCTAACGGGCACTTGGACTATCTTGGTGTCTTAGCGGGCACTTGGACTATATAGGTTACCTAGCGGCCACTTGGACTATGTAGGTTACCTAGCGGGCACTTGGACTATCTAGGTTAACGAAAGGGCACTTAGACTATGTAGGTTACCTAGCGGGCACTTGGATTATCTAGGTTAGCTAACAGGAACTTGGAATATCTAGGTTACCTAGTGGGCACTTGGACTAGGTAGGTTACCTTGCGGGCACTTGTATTATCTAGGTACCTAACGGGAACTTGGACTATGTAGGTTAACTAGCGTACACTTGGACGATCTAGGTTAACTAGCGGGCACTTGGAATATCTAGGTTAACTAGCGGGCCCTTGGACTATGTAGGTTAACTAGCGCGCACTTGGACTATCTAGGTTAACTAGCAGGTTCTTGGACTATGTAGGTTAACTAGAGGGCACTTGGATGATCAAGGTTAACTAACGGGCACTTTGACTATGTAGGTTCCCTAGCGGGCCCTTGGACTATGTAAGTTCCCTAGCGGGCACTTGGACTATGTGGGTTCCCTAGCGGGCGTTTGGACTATCTAGGTTACTAAACGGGCACTTGGACTATGCGGGTTCCCTAGTGGGCATTTGGACTATCTAGGTTACCTAGCGGGCACTTGGACTATGTATGTTTCCTAGCGGGTACTTGGACTATCTAGGTTAACTAGCGGGCACTTGGACTATGTAGGTTCCCTATCGGGCACTTGAATTAGATAGGTTCCCTAGCGGGCACTTGGTCTATCTAGGTTAACTAGCGGGCCCTTGGACTATCTATGTTAACTAGCGAGCACTTGGACTATCTAGGTTAACTAGCGGGCATTTGGACTATTAGGGTCCCTAGTGAGCATTTGGAGTATATTGGTTACCTAGCGGGCACTTGGACTCTGTAGGTTAACGAACGGGCACTTGGACTATGTAGGTAACCTAGTGGTCACTTGAACTCTCTAGGTTACCTAGAGGGCACTTGGAGTACGTAGGTTAACTAGGGGGCACTTGGAGTATCTAGGTTAACTAGCGGGCCCTTGGACGATGTAGGTTAACTAGCGGGCCCTTGGACTTTGTAGGTTAACTAGCAGGCCCTTGGATTATGTAGGTTAACTAGCGGGCACTTGGACGATCTAGGTTAACTAGCGGGTACTTGGACTATGTAGGTTAACTAGCGGGCCCTTGGACTATGTTGATTAACTAGCGGCACTTGGACTATCTACGTTAAGTAGCGGGCCCTTGGACTATGTAGATTCCCTAGCGGGCACTTGGACTATGTATATTCCAGAGCGGGCACTTGGACTATATAGGTTCCCTAGCAGCCACTTGGACTATGTAGGTTCCAGAGCGGGCTCTTGGACTATCTAGGTTCCCTAGCGGGCACTTGGACTATGTAGGTTAACTAGCGGACACTTGGATGATCTAGGTTAACTAGCGGGTACTTGGACTATGTAGGTTAACTAGCGGCACTTGGACTATCTACGTTAACTAGCGGGCCCTTGGACTATGTAGATTCCCTAGCGGGCACTTGGACTACGTAGGTTCCCTAGCGGGCACTTAGACTCTGTATGTTCCCTAGCGGGCACTTGGACTATATATGTTCCTTATGGACACTTGAACTATGTAAGTTAACTACCGGGCACTTGGACTATGTAGGTTCACTAGCGGGCACTTGCACTATTTAGGTTACCTAGCGGGCACTTGGACTATGTAGGGTAACTAGGGGACACTTTGCACTATATAGGTTACCTAGCGGCACTTGGACTATCTAGGTTAACTAGCGCGCACTTGGACTATCTGGGTTAACTAGCATGCACTTGGACTATGTATGTTCCTTAGCGGGCACTTGGACTATCTAGTTTACCTAGCGGACACTTGGACTATGTAGGTTAACTAGCGGGCCCTTGGACTATCTAGGTTACATAGCTGGAACTTGGACTATATAGGTTAGCTTGAGGGCACTTGGACTATATAGTTTAACCAAAGACACTTGGATGATCTAGGTTAAATAGAGGGCCCTTGGACTATGTAAGTTAACGAACGGGCATTTGGACTATGTAAGTTACCTAGCAGGTACTTGGACTGTCTAGGTTACCTAGCGGACACTTGGACTATCTAGGCTAACGAACGGGCACTTGGACTATCTAGGTTAACTAGCGGGCACTGGGATTATGTAGGTTACCTAGCGGGCACTTGCACTATCTTGGTTACCTAGCGGACACTTGGACTATGTAGGTTAATTAGCGGGCACTTGGACTATCTATGTTACCGAACGGGCATTTGGACTATGTAGGTTACCTAGTGGGCACTTGGACTTCTAGGTTAACGAATGGGTACTTGGACTATGTACGTTGCATAGCGGGCAATTGGATTATGTAGGTTAGGTAACGGGCACTTGGACTATCTAGGTTACCTAACGGGCACTTGGACTATCTTGGTGTCTTAGCGGGCACTTGGACTATATAGGTTACCTTGCGGGCACTTGGACTATGTAGGTTACCTAGCGGGCACTTGGACTATCTAGGTTAACGAAAGGGCACTTGGACTATGTAGGTTACCTAGCGGGCACTTGGATTATCTAGGTTAGCTAACAGGAACTTGGAATATCTAGGTTACCTAGTGGGCACTTGGACTAGGTAGGTTACCTTGCGGGCACTTGTACTATCTAGGTACCTAACGGGAACTTGGACTATGTAGGTTAACAAGCGTACACTTGGACGATCTAGGTTAACTAGCGGGCACATGGAATATCTAGGTTAACTAGCGGGCCCTTGGACTATGTAGGTTAACTAGCGCGCACTTGGACTATCTAGGTTAACTAGCAGGTTCTTGGACTATGTAGGTTAACTAGAGGGCACTTGGATGATCAAGGTTAACTAGCGGGCACTTTGAATATGTAGGTTCCCTTGCGGGCACTTGGACTATATAGGTTCCCTACGGGCACTTGGACTATCTAGGTTCCCTAACGGGCACTTGGAATATGTAGGTTCCCTATTGGGCACTTGGACTATGTAGGTTCTTCAGCGGGCACTTGGACTTTGTAGGTTCCCTATCGGGCATTGGACTATGTAGATTAACTAGCAGGACCTTGGACTATCTAGGTTACCTAGCGAGCACTTGGACTATGTAGGTTAACTAGCGGACACTTGGACAATCTAGGTTACCTAGCGGGCACTTGAACTATGTACATACCCTAGCGGGCACTTGGACTATCTAGGTTACCTAGAGGGCACTTGGACTATGTTCGTCCCCTAGCGGGCACTTGGACTATCTAGGTTAACTAGAGTGCCCTTGGACTATGTAGGTTAACTAGCGGGCACATGGATTATCTAGGTTAACTAGCGGGCACTTAGACGATCTAGGATAACTAGCGGGCACTTGGACTATCTAGGTTAACAAGCGGGCACTTGGACTATCTAGATTAACTAGCGGGCCCTTGGAATATCTAGGTTTACTAGCAGGCACTAGGACTATCTAGGTTAACTAGCGGGCACTTGGACTATGTAGATTCCCTAGCGGGCATTTGGATTATTTAGGTTACCTAGTGGGCATTTGGACTATGTAGGTTACCTAGCGGGCACTTGGACTATGTAGGTTAACTAGCGGGCATTTGGACTATCTAGGTTAACTAGCGGGCATTTGGACTATCTAGGTTAACTAGCGGGCACTTGGACTATGTAGGTTCCCTATCGGGCACTTGAACTAGATAGGTTCCCTAGCGGGCACTTGGTCTATCTGGTTAACTAGCGGACACTTGGACTATCTATGTTAACTAGCGAGCACTTGGACTATCTAGGTTAACTAGCGGGCACTTGGACGATCTAGGTTAATTAGCGGGTACTTGGACTATGTAGGTTAACTAGCGGGCCCTTGGACTATGTTGATTAACTAGCGGGCACTTGGACTATGTATGTTCCAGAGCGGACACTTGGACTATGTAGGTTCCCTAGCAGGCATTTGGACTATATAGGTTCCTCTATGGGCACTTGGACTATGTAGGTTCCCTATCAGGCACTTGGACTATATAGGTTAACTAGCGGGCACTTGGATGATCAAGGTTAACTAGCGGGCACTTGGACTATCTATGTTAATTAGCGGGCACTTGGACTATCTAGGTTAATTAGCGGGCACTTGTACAATGCAGGTTCCCTAGCGGGCACTTTGAATATGTAGGTTCCCTAGCGGGCACTTGGACTATATAGGTTCCCTACGGGCACTTGGACTATGTACGTCCCCTAGCGGGCACTTGGACTATGTAGGTTAACTAGAGGGCCCTTGGACTATGTAGGTTAACTAGCGGGTACTTGGATTATCCATGTTAACTAGCGGGCACTTAGACGATCTAGGTTAACTAGCTGGCACTTGGACTATGTAGGTTCCCTAGCGGGCCCTTGAACTATGTAAGTTCCCTAGCGGGCACTTGGACGATGTTGGTTCCCTAGCGGGCATTTGGACTATCTAGGTTACCTAACGGGCACTTGTACTATGTGGGTTCCCTAGCGGGCATTTGGACTATCTAGGTTATCTAGCGGGCACTTGGACTATGTACGTTCCCTAGCGGGCACTTGGACTATCTAGGTTTCCTAACGGGCACTTGGACTATGTACGTTACCTAGCGGGCACTTGGACTATGTACGTTTCCTAGCGGGTACTTGGACTATCTATGTTAACTAGCGGGCACTTGGACTATGTAGGTTCCCTATCGGGCACTTGGACTAGATAGGTTCCCTAGCAGGCACTTGGTCAATCTACGTTAACTAGCGGGCACTTGGACTATCTATGTTAACTAGCGAGCACTTGGACTATCTAGGTTAACTAGCGGGAATTTGGACTATTAGGGTCCCTAGCGGGCATTTGGAGTATATTAGTTACCTAGCGGGCACTTGGACTATGTAGGTTAACGAACGGGCCCTTGGACTATGTAGGTAACCTAGTGGTCACTTGAACTGTCTAGGTTACCTAGCGGGCACTTGGAGTATGTAGGTTAACTTGGGGGCACTTGGACTATCTAGGTTAACTAGCGGGCCCTTGGACGATGTAGGTTAACTAGCGGGCCCTTGGACTATGTAGGTTAACTAGCGGGCACTTGGACTATGTTGGTTCCCTAGCGGGCATTTGGACTATCTAGGTTACCTAACGGGCACATGGACTATGTGGGTTCCCTAGCGGGCATTAGGACTCTCTAGGTTACCTAGCGGGCACTAGGACTATGTACGTTCCCTAGCGGGCACTTGGACTATCTAGGTTACCTAACGGGCACTTGGACTATGTACGTTTCCTAGCGGGTACTTGGACTATCTATGTTAACTAGCGGGCACTTGGATTATCTAGGTTAACTAGCGGGCATTTGGACTATTAGGGTCCCTAGCGGGCATTTGGAGTATATTGGTTACCTAGCAGGCACTTGGACTATGTAGGTTAACGAACGGGCAGTTGGACTATGTAGGTAACCTAGTGGTCACTTGAACTGTCTAGGTTACCTAGCGGGCACTTGGAGTATGTAGGTTAACTAGGGGGCACTCGGACTATCTAGGTTAACTAGATGGCCCTTGGAATATGTAGGTTAACTAGCGGGCACTTGGACTATGTTGGTTCCCTAGCGGGCATTTGGACTATCTAGGTTACCTAATGGGCACTTGGACTATGTGGGTTCCCTAGCGGGCCTTTGGACTATCTAGGTTACCTAGCGGGCACTTGGACTATGTACGTTCCCTAGCGGGCACTTGGACTATCTAGGTTACCTAACGGGCACTTGGACTATGTAGGTTACCTAGCGGGCACTTGGACTATGTACGTTTCCTAGCGGGTACTTGGACTATCTATGTTAACTAGCGGGCACTTGGACTATGTAGGTTCCCTATCGGGCACTTGGACTAGATAGGTTCCCTAGCGGGCACTTGTTCTATCTAGGTTAATTAGCGGGCACTTGGACTATCTATGTTAACTAGCGAGCACTGGACTATCTAGGATAACTAGCAGGTATTTGGACTATTAGGGTCCCTAGCGGGCATTTGGAGTATATTAGTTACCTAGCGGGCACTTGGACTATGTAGGTTAACGAACGGGCACTTGGACTATGTAGGTAACCTAGTGGTCACTTGAACTGTCTAGGTTACCTAGCGGGCACTTGGAGTATGTAGGTTAACTAGGGGGCACTTGGACTATCTAGGTTAACTAGCGGGCCCTTGGACGATGTAGGTTAACTAGCGGGCCCTTGGACTATGTAGGTTAACTAGCGGGCACTTGGACTATGCTGGTTCCCTAGCGGGCATTTGGACTATCTAGGTTACCTAACGGGCACATGGACTATGTGTGTTCCCTAGCGGGCATTTGGACTCTCTAGGTTACCTAGCGGGCACTTGGACTATGTACGTTCCCTAGCGGGCACTTGGACTATCTAGGTTACCTAACGGGCACTTGGACTATGTACGTTACCTAGCGGGCACTTGGACTATGTACGTTTCCTAGCGGGTACTTGGACTATCTATGTTAACTAGCGGGCACTTGGACTATCTAGGTTAACTAGAGGGCATTTGGACTATTAGGGTCCCTAGCGGGCATTTGGGGTATATTGGTTACCTAGCGGGCACTTGGACTATGTAGGTTAACGAACGGGCACTTGGACTATGTAGGTAACCTAGTGGTCACTTGAACTGTCTAGGTTACCTAGCGGGCACTTGGAGTATGTAGGTTAACTAGGGGGCACTTGGACTATCTAGGTTAACTAGATGGCCCTTGGAATATGTAGGTTAACTAGCGGGCACTTGGACTATGTTGGTTCCCTAGCGGGCATTTGGACTATCTAGGTTACCTAATGGGCACTTGGACTATGTGGGTTCCCTAGCGGGCCTTTGGACTATCTAGGTTACCTAGCGGGCACTTGGACTATGTACGTTCCTTAGCGGGCACTTGGACTATCTAGGTTACCTAATGGGCACTTGGACTATGTAGGTTACATAGCGGGCACTTGGACTATGTATGTTTCCTAGCGGCTACTTGGACTATCTATGTTAACTAGCGGGCACTTGGACTATTTAGGTTCACTATCGGGCACTTAGACTAGATAGGTTCCCTAGCGGGCACTTGGTCTATCTAGGTTAACTAGCGGGCACTTGGACTATCTATGTTAAATAGCGAGCACTTGGACTATTTAGGTTAACTAGCGGGCATTTGGACTATTAGGGTCCCTAGCGGACTTTTGAGTATATTGGTTACCTAGCGTGCACTTGGACTATATAGGTTAACGAACGGGCCCTTGGACTATGTAGGTAACCTAGTGGTCACTTGAACTGTCTAGGTTACCTAGCGGGCACTTGGAGTATGTAGGTTAACTAGGGGACACTTGGACTATCTAGGTTAACTAGCGGGCCCTTGGACAATGTAGGTTAACTAGCGGGCCCTGGGACTATGTAGGTGAACTAGCGGGCAATTGGACGATCTAGGTTAACTAGCGGGTACTTGGACTATGTAGTTTAACTAGCGGGCCCTTGGACTATGTTGATTAACTAGCGGCACTTGGACTATCTATGTTAAGTAGCGGGCCCTTGGACTATGTAGATTCCCTAGCGGGCACTTGGACTATTTATGTTCCAGAGCGGGCCCTTGGACTATGTAGGTTCCCTAGCGGGCACTTGTACTATGTAGGTTTACTAGCGGGTAGTTGGACTATGTAGGTTAACTAGCGGGCCCTTGAACTATGTAGATTAACTAGCGGCACTTGGACTATCTACGTTAACTAGAGGGACCTTGGACTATGTGATTCCCTAGCGGGCACTTGGACTCTGTATGTTCCCTAGCGGGCACTTGGACTATATATGTTCCTTACGGACACTTGAACTATGTAAGTTAACAACCGGGCACTTGGACTATGTAGGTTAACTAGCGGGCCCTTAGACTATCTAGGTTACCTAGCGGGCACTTGGACTATGTAGGTTAACTACCGGGCACTTGCACTATCTAGGTTACCTAGCGGGCACTTGGACTATGTACGTTCCCTAGCGGGCACTTGGACTATCTAGGTTCCCTAACGGGCACTTGGACTATGTAGGTTCCTCTGCGGGCACTTGGACTATGTAGGTTCCCTATCAGGCACTTGGACTATGTAGGTTAACTAGCGGGCACTTGGATGATCAAGGTTAACTAGCGGGCACTTGGACTATCAAGGTTAGCTAGCGGGCACTTGGACTATCTAGGTTAATTAGCGGGCACTTGTACAATGCAGGTTCCCTAGCGGGCACTTTGACTATGTAGGTTCCCTAGCGGGCACTTGGACTATATAGGTTACCTAGCGGGCACTTGGACTATGTACGTCCCCTAGCGGGCATGGACTATCTAGGTTAATTAGAGGGCACTTTGACGATATAGGTTAAGTAGCAAGCACTTGGATTATCTAGGTTACATAGCGGGCACTTTGACTATGTAGGTTCCCTATCAGGCACTTGGACTATGTAGGTTAACTAGCGGGCACTTGGATGATCAAGGTTAACTAGCGGGCACTTGGACTATCAAAGTTAGCTAGCGGGCACTTGGACTATCTAGGTTACCTAGCTGGCACTTGAAATATCTATGTTACCTAGCGGGTTCTTAGAGTATGTAGGTTACCTAGCGGTCTGTTGGACTATCTAGGTTACCAAGCGGGCACTTGGACTATCTAGGTTAACTAACGGGCACTTGGACTATGTAGGTTCCCTAGCGGGCCCTTGGACTATGTAAGTTCCCTAGCGGGCCCTTGGACTATGTGGGTTTCCTGGCGGGCATTTGGACGATCTAGGTTACCTAACGGGCACTTGAACTATGTAGGTTCCCTAGCGGGCACTTGGACTATGTAGGTTAACTAGAGGGCATTTGGACTATGTAGGTTACCTAGCGGGAACTTGGACTATGTAGGTTCCCTATCGGGCACGTAGAGAATGTAGGTTAACTAGGGCCACTAGGACTATGTAGGTTACCTAGCGGGCCCTTGGACTATCTAGGTTACCTAGCGGGCATTTGGAGTATGTAGGCTCCCTAACGGGCATTTGGACTATATAGATTACCTAACGGGCACTTAGAATTTGTAGGTTACCTAGCGGGCACTTGGACTATCTAGGTTACCTAGCTGGCACTTGAACTATCTAGGTTACCTAGCGGGTAATTGGAGTATGTAGGTTACCTACCGGGCTGTTGGACTATCTAGGTTACCAAGCGGGCACTTGGACTATCTAGGATAACTAACGGGCACTTTGACTATGTAGGTTCCCTAGCGGGCCCTTGGACTATGTAAGTTCCCAAGCGGGCACTTGGACTATGTGGTTTTCCTAGCGGGCATTTGGACTATCTAGGTTACCTAACGGGCACTTGGACTATGTGGGTTCCCTAGCGGGCATTTGGACTATCTAGGTTACCTAGCGGGCCTTTGGACTATGTACGCTTCCTAGCGGGTACTTGGACTATCTAGGTTAACTAGCGGGCACTTGGACTATGTAGGTTCGCTATCGGGCACTTGGACTAGATAGGTTCCCTAGCGGGCACTTGATCTATCTAGGTTAACTAGCGGGCACTTGGACTATCTATGTTAACTAGCGAGCACTTGGACTATCTAGGTTAACTAGCGGGCATTTGGACTATTAGGGTCCCTAGCGGGCATTTGGAGTATATTGGTTACCTTGCGGGCACTTGGACTATGTAGGTTAACGAACGGGCCCTTGGACTATGTAGGTAACCTAGTGGTCACTTGAACTGTCTAGGTTACCTAGCGGGCACTTGGAGTATGTAGGTTAACTTGGGGGCACTTGGACTATCTAGGTAAACTAGCGGGCCCTTGGACGATGTAGGTTAACTAGCGGGCCCTTGGACTTTGTAGGTTAACTAGCGGGCCCTTGGACTATGTACGTTAACTAGCGGGCACTTGGACGATCTAGGTTAACTAGCGGGTACGTGGACTATGTAGGTTAACTAGTGGGGCCTTGGACTATGTTGATTAACTAGCGGCACTTGGACTATCTACGTTAAGTAGCGGGCCCTTGGACTATGTAGATTCCCTAGCGGGCACTTGGACTATGTATGTTCCAGAGCGGGCACTTGGACTATGTAGGTTCCCTAGCACGCACTTGGACTATGTAGGTTCCAGAGCGGGCATTTGGACTATCTAGGTTCCCTAGCGGGCACTTGAACTATGTAGATTAACTAGCGGACACTTGGATGATATAGGTTAACTAGCGGGTACTTGGACTATGTAGGTTAACTAGCGGGCCCTTGGACTATCTAGGTTACATAGCTGGAACTTGCACTATATAGGTTACCTTGCGGGCACTTGGACTATGTAGGTTAACCAAAGACACTTGGACGATCTAGGTTAAATAGTGGGCCCTTGGACTATGTAGGTAAACGAACGGGCATTTGGACTATGTAGGTTACCTAGCGGGCACTTGGACTTCTACGTTAACGAATGGGCACTTGGACTATGTATGTTGAATAGCGGGCAATTGGATTATCTAGGTTAGGTAACGGGCACTTGGACTATCTAGGTTACCTAGCGGGAACTTGGACTATGTAGGTTACCTAGCGGGCACTTGGACTATGGAGGTTAATTAGTAGGCACTTGGACTATCTAGGTTACCGAACGGGCATTTGGACTATGTAGGTTACCTAGCGGGCACTGGACTTCTAGGTTAACGAATGGGCACTTGGACTATGTATGTTGCATAGCGGGCAATTGGATTATCTAGGATAGGTAACGGGCACTTGGACTATCTAGGTTACCTAGCGGGAACTTGGACTATGTAGGTTACCTAGTGGGCACTTGGACTATTTGGTTACCTAACAGGCAGTTGGACTATGTACGTCCCCTAGCGGGCACTTGGACTATATAGTTTACCTAGCGGGCCCTTGGACTATGTAGGTTAACTAGCGGGCACTTGGATTATCTAGGTTAACTAGCAGGCACTTAAACGATCTAGGTTAACTAGCGGGCACTTGGACTATCTAGGTTTACTAGCGGGCACTTGGACTATCTAGGTTACCTAGCGGGCACTTGCATTATGTTGTTTCCCTAGCGGGCATTTGGATTATTTAGGTTACCTAGTGGGCACTTGGACTATGTAGGTTACCTAGCGGGCACTTGGACGATGTAGGTTAACTAGAAGGCACTTGGACTATCAAGGTTACCTAGCGGGCCCTTGGACTATGTAGGTTCCCTAGCGGGCACTTGGCCTATTTAGGTTACCTAGCATGCACTTTGACTATCTAGGTTAACGAACGTGCACTTGGACAATGTAGGTTACCTAGCAGGCACTTGGCCTATCTACGTTAATGAACGGGCACTTGGACTATGTAGGTTAACTAGCGGACACTTCGACTATCTAGGTTAGCTAAGGGGCAATTGGACTATCTAGGTTAGCTAGCGGGCACTTGGACTATGTAGGTTCCCTAGCGAGCACTTGGACTATGTAGGTTCCCTATCGGGTACTTGGACTGTCTAGGTTAACTAGGGGGCAATTGGACAGTCTAGGTTACCTAGTGGGCATTTGGACTATGTAGTTTACCTAGGAGGCACTTGGACTATGTTGGTTAACTAGCGGGCACTTGGACTATGTAGGTTACCTAGCGGGCACTTGGACTATGTAGGTTAACTAGAAGGCACTTGGACTATCAAGGTTACCTAGCGGGCCCTTGGACTATATAGGTTACCAGCGGACACTTGGACTATCTAGATTAACGAACGTGCACTTGGACTATGTACGTTCCCTAGCGGGCACTTGGGCTATCTACGTTACCTAGCGTGCACTTGGACTATGTAGGTTAACGAACGGGCACTTGGACTATGTAGGTAACCTAATGGTCACTTGGACTGTCTAGGTCACCTAGTGGGCACTTGGACTATTTAGGTTACCTAGCATGCACTTTGACTATCTAGGTTAACGAACGTGCACTTGGACTATGTAGGTAACCTAGTGGGCACTTGGAATGTCTAGGTTACCTACCAGGCACTTGGCCTATCTACGTTAATGAACCGGCACTTGGACTATGTAGGTTAACTAGCGGACACTTCGACTATCTAGGTTAGCTAACGGGCAATTGGACTATCTAGGTTAGTTAGCGGGCACTTGGACTATGTAGGTTCCCAAGCGAGCACTTGGACTATGTAGGTTCCCTATCGGGTACTTGGACTGTCTAGGTTAACTAGGGGGCAATTGGACAATCTAGGTTACCTAGTGGGCATTTGGCCTATGTAGTTTACCTAGGAGGCACTTGGACTATGTTGGTTACCTAGCGGGCACTTGGACTATGTAGGTTAACTAGAAGGCACTTGGACTATCAAGGTTACCTAGCGGGCCCTTGGACTATGTAGGTTACCAGCGGACACTTGGACTATCTAGATTAACGAACGTGCACTTGGACTATGTACGTTCCCTAGCGGGCACTTGGGCTATCTACGTTACCTAGCGGGCACTTGGACGATGTAGGTTAACGAACGGGCACTTGGACTATGTAGGTAACCTAATGGTCACTTGGACTGTCTAGGTCACCTAGCGGGCACTTGGACTATGTAGGTTAACTAGCGGGCACATGGACTATCAAGGTTAACTAGCGGGCCCTTGCTCTATGTAGGTTAACTAGCAGGCCTTTGGACTATGTAAGTTAACTAGAGGGCACTTTGATGATCCTGGTTAACTAGCGGGCACTTGGACTATCTAGGTTAACTAGCGGGCACTTGGACTATCTAGGTTAACTAGCGGGCACTTGGACGATCTAGTTTAACTGGCGGGTACTTGGACTATCTACGTTAACTAGCGGGCCCTTGGACTATGTAGATTCCCTAGCGGGCACTTGGATTCTGTATGTTCCCTACGGACACTTGAACTATGTAGGTTCCCTAGCAGGCACTTGGACTATGTAGGTTCCAGAGGGGGCACTTGGAGTATGTAAGTTAACTACCGGGCACTTGGACTATGTAGGTTAACTAGCGGGCCCTTGGACTATCTAGGTTACCTAGCGGGCACTTGGACTATGTAGGTTAACTACCGGGCACATGCACTATCTAGGTTACCTAGCGGGCACTTGGACTATGTACGTTCCTAGCGGGCACTTGGACTATCTATGTTAACTAGCGGGCACTTGGACTATCTAGGTTAACTAGCGGGCACTTGGACTATGTAGGTTACCTAGCGGGCACTTGCACTACCTAGGTTACCTAGCGGGCACCTGGACCATGTAGGTTAATTAGCGGGCACTTGGACTATCTAGGTTACCGAATGGGCATTTGGACTATGTAGGTTACGTAGCTGGCACTTGGACTTCTAGGTTAACGAATGGGCACTTGGACTATGTATGTTGCATAGCGGGCAATTGGACTATCTAGGTTAGATAATGGGCACTTGGGCTATATAGGTTACCTAGCGGACCCTTTGACTATGTAGGTTAACTAGCGGGCACTTGGACTATCTAGGTTAACGAAAGGGCACTTGGACTATGTAGGTTATCTAACGGGCACTTGGATTTTCTAGGTTAGCTAACAGGAACTTGGAATATCTAGGTTACCTAGCGGGCACTTGGACTATGTAGGTTACCTTGCGGGCACTTGTACTATCTTGGTTACCTAACGGGAACTTGGACTGTGTAGGTTAACATGCGGACACTTGGACGATCTAGGTTAACTAGCGGGCACTTGGAATATCTAGGTTAACTAGCGGGCCCTAGGACTATGTAGGTTAACTAGCGGGCACTTGGACTATCTAGGTTAACTAGCGGGCACTTGCACAATGCAGGTTCCCTAGCGGGCACTTTGACTATGTAGGTTCCCTAGCGGGCACTTGGACTATATAGGTTCCCTAAGGGTACTTGGACTATCTAGGTTCCCTATCGGGCACTTGGACTATGTAGGTTCCTCTGCGGGCACTTGGACTATGTAGGTTCCCTATCAGGCACGTGGACTATGTAGGTTAACTAGCGGGCCCTTGAAATATGTAGATTAACTAGCGGCACTGGACTATCTACGTTAACTAGCGGGCCCTTGGACTATGTAGATCCCGTAGTGGGCACTTGGACTACGTAGTTTCCCTAGCGGGCACTTAGACTATGTATGTTCCCTAGCGGGCACTTGGACTATATATGTTCCTTACGGACACTTGAACTATGTAACTTTACTACTGGGCACTTGGACTATGTAGGTTAACTAGCGGGCCCTTAGACTATCTAGGTTACCTAGCGGGCACTTGGACTATGTAGGGTAACAACCGGGCACTTGCACTATCTAGGTTACCTAGCGGGCACTTGGACTATGTACATTCCCTAGCGGGCACTTGGAATATGTAGGTTAACTAGGGGACACTTGCACTATGTAGGTTACCAAGCGGCACTTGTTCTATCTAGGTTAACTAGCGGGCACTTGGTCTATCTGGGTTAACTAGCGTGCACTTGGACTATGTAGGTCCCTTAGCGGGCACTTGGACTATCTTGTTTATCTAGCGGGCACTTGGACTATGTAGGTTAACTAGCGGGCCCTTGGACTATCTAGGTTACATAGCTGGAACATTGACTATATAGGTTACCTTGCGGGCACTTGGACTATGTAGGTTAACCAAAGACACTTGGACGATCTAGGTTAAATAGTGGGCCCTTGGACTGTGTAGGTTAACGAACAGGCATTTGGACTATGTAAGTTACCTAGCAGGCACTTGGACTGTCTAGGTTACCTAGCGGGCACTTGGACTATCTAGGTTAACGTACAGGCCCTTGGACTATCTAGGTTAACTAGCGCGCACTTGTACTATGTAGGTTACCCAGCGGGCACTTACACTATCTAGGATACCTAGCGGGCACTTGGACCATGTAGGTTAATTAGCGGGCACTTGGACTATCTAGGTTACCGAACGGGCATTTGGACTATGTAGGTTACCTAGCGGGCACTTGGACTTCTAGGTTAACGAATGGGCACTTGGACTATGTATGTTGCATAGCGGGCAATTGGATTATCTAGGTTAGGTAACGGGCACTTGGACTATCTAGGTTACCTAGCGGGAACTTGGACTATGTAGGTTACCTAGCGGGCACTTGGACTATCTAGGTTACCTAACGGGCACTTGGACTATCTTGATTTCTTAGCGGGCACTTGGACTATATAGGTTACCTAGCGGGCACTTGGACTATCTAGGTTAAGGAAAGGGCAGTTGGACTATGTAGGTTAACTCGCGTGCACTTGGACGATCTAGGTTAACTAGCGGGTACTTGGACTATCTACATTAACTAGCGGGCCCTTGGACTATGTAGATTCCCTAGCGGGCACTTGGATTCTGTATGTTCCCTACGGACACTTGAACTTTGTAGGTTCCCTAGCAGGCACTTGGACTATGTAGGTTCCAGAGGGGGCACTTGGTCTATGTAAGTTAACTACTGGGCACTTGGACTATGTAGGTTAACTAGCGGGCCCTTGGACTATCTAGGTTACCTAGCGGGCACTTGGACAATGTAGGTTAACTACAGGGCACGTGCACTATTTAGGGTCCCTAGCGGGCACTTCTACTATGTATGTTCCCTAGCGGGCACTTGGACTATCTATGTTAATAGTGGGCACTTGGACTATCTAGGTTAACTACCGGGCACTTGGACTATGTAGGTTAACTAGGGGACACTTGCACTATGTAGGTTACCTAGCGGCACTTGGACTGTGTAGGTTAACTAGCGTGCATTTGGACAATATAGGTTAACTAGAGGACACTTAGACGATCTAGGTTAACTAGTGGGCCCTTGGACTATGTAGGTTAACGAACGGGCATTTGGACTATGTAGGTTCCCTAGCGGGCACTTGGACTATATAGGTTCCCTACGGGCACTTGGACTATCTAGGTTCCCTAACGGGTACTTGGACTATGTAGGTTCCTCTGCGGGCACTTGGACTATGTAAGTTCCCTATCAGGCACTTGAACTATGTAGGTTACCTAGCAGACACTTGGACTGTCTAGGTTACCTAGCGGGCACTTGGCTATCTAGGTTAACGAACGGGCACTTGGACTATCTAGGTTGCCTAGCGGGCATTTGGACTATGTAAGTTACCTAGCGGGCCCTTGGACTATCTAGGTTACCTAGGGGTACCTGGACTATGTAGGTTAACTAGTGGGCACTTGGACTATCTAGGTTACCTAGCAGGCACTTGGACTATGTACGTTCCCTAGCGGGCACTTGGAGTATCTACGTTACCTAGCGGGCACTTGGACTATGTACGTTTCCTAGCGGGTACTTGGACTATGTAGATTCCCTAGCAGGCACTTGGACTATGTAGATTCCCTAGCGGGCACTTGGACTATGTATGTTCCAGAGCGGGCACTTGGACCTTGTAGTTTCCCTAGCAGTCACTTGGACTATGTAGGTTCCAGAGCGGGCACTTAGTCTATCTAGGTTCCTTAGCGGGCACTTGTACTATGTAGGTTAATTAGCGGACACTTGGACGATCTAGGTTAACTAGCGGGTACTTGGATTATGTACGTTAACTTGCGGGCCCTTGAACTATGTAGATTAACTAGCGGGCACTTGGACTATGTAGGTTCCCTAGCGGGCACTTGGACTCTGTATGTTCCCTACGGACACTTGAACTATGTAAGTTAACTACCGGGCACTTGGACTATGTAGGTTAACTAGCGGGCCCTTGGACTATCTAGGTTACCTAGCGGGCACTTGAACTATGTAGGTTAACTACCGGGCACTTGCACTATCTAGGTTACCGAACGGGCATTTGGACTATGTAGCTAACCTAGCGGGCACTTGGAGAGTCTAGGTTACCTAGCGGGCACTTGGACTTCTAGGTTAACGAACGGGCACTTGGACTATGTATGTGGCATAGCGGGCAATTGGACTATCTAGGTTAGGTAACGGGCACTTGGACTATCTAGGTTTCTTAGCGGGCACTTGGACGATCTAGGTTAACAAGAGGGCACTTGGACTATCTAGGTTAACTAGCGTGCACTTGGACTATCTAGGTTTCTTAGCGGGTACTTGGACTATGTAGGTTAACTAGTGGGCCCTTGAACTATGTAGAATAACTAGCGGCACTTGGACTATGTAGATACCCTAGCGGGCATTTGGACTATATAGATAACCTAGTGGGCACTTTGACTTTGTAGGTTACCTAGCTGGCACTTGAACTATCTACGTTAGAGCGGGATCTTGGAGCATGTAAGTTACCTAGCGGGCTGTTGGACTATCTCGGTTACCAAGCGGGTACTTGGACTATCTAGGTTAACTAACGGGCACTTGGACTGTGTAGGTTCCCTAGCGGGCCCTTGGACTATGGAAGTTCCCTAGCGGGCACTTGGACTATGTGGGTTTCGTGGTGGGCATTTGGACTTTCTAGGTTACCTAACGGGCACTTGGACTATGTACATTCCCTAGCGGGCAATTGGATTATGTAGGTTCCCTATCGGGCACTTGGACTATGTAGAATAACTAGAGGGCATTTGGACTATGTAGGTTCCCTATCGGGCACTTGGAAAATGTAGGTTAACTAGGGGGCACTATGACTATGTAGGTTACCTAGCGGGCCCTTAGACTACCTAGGTTACCTAGCGGGCATTTGGACTATGTAGGCTCCCTAGCGGTCATTTGGACTATATAGATTACCTAGCAGGCATTTAGACTTTGTAGGTTACCTAGCGGGCACTTGGACTATCTACGTTACATTGCGGGTACTTGGAGTATGTAGGTTACCTACCGGGCTGTTGGACTATCTAGGTTACCTAGCGGGCACTTGGACTATGTAGGTTCCCTATCGGGCACTTGGAAAATGTAGGTTAAGTAGGGGGCACTAGGACTATGTAGGTTACCTAGCGGGCCCTTAGACTATCTAGGTTACCTAGCGGGCATTTGGACTATATAGATTACCTAGCGGGCACTTAGACTTTGTAGGTTACCTAGCGGGCACATGGACTATCTAGGTTACCTAGCTGGCACTTGAACTATCTACGTTACCTAGCGGGTACTTGGAGTATGTAGGTTACCTACCGGACTGTTGGACTATCTAGGTTACCTAGCGGGCACTGGGACTACCTAGGATAACTAACGGGCACTTGGACTATGTAGGTTCCCTATCGGGCCCTTGGACTATGTAAGTTCCTTAGCGGGCACTTGGACTATGTGGGTTACCTAGCGGGCATTTGGACTATCTAGGTTACCTACGGGCACTTTGACTATGTACGTTCCCTAGCGGGCACTTGGATTATGTAGGTTCCCTATCGGGCACTTGGACTATGTACGTTAACTTGCGGGCATTTGGACTATGTAGGTTACCTAGCGGGCACTTGGACTATGTAGGTTCCCTATGGGGCACTTTGAGAATGTAGGTTAACTAGGGGGCACTAGGACTATGTAGGTTACATAGCGGGCCCTTGGACTATCTAGGTTACCTAGGGTGAACCTGGACTATGTAGGTTAACTAGTGGGCACTTGGACTATCTAGGTTACCTAGCAGGCACTTGGACTATGTACGTTCCCTAGCGGGCATTTGGACTATCTAGGTTACCTAACGGGCACTTGGACTAGGTAGGTTCCCTAGCGGGCACTTGGATTATGTAGGTTAACTAGCGGGCATTTGGACTATGTAGGTTACCTAGCGGGCACTTGGACTATGTAGGTTCCCTATCGGGCACTTTGAGAATGTAGGTTAACTAGGGGGCACTAGGATTATGTAGGTTACCTAGCGGGCCCTTGGACTATCTAGGTTACCTAGGGGGAACCTGGACTATGTAGGTTAACTAGTGGGCATTTGTACTATCTAGGTTACCTAGCAGGCAGTTGGACTATGTACGTTCCCTAGCGGGCACTTGGGTTATGTAGGTTCCCTATCGGGCACTTGGACTATGTAGAATAACTAGAGGGCATTTGGACTATGTAGGTTACCTAGTGGGCACTTGGACTATGTAGGTTCCCTATCGGGCACTTGGAAAATGTAGGTTAACTAGGGGGCACTAGGACTATGTAAGTTACCTAGCGGGCCCTTAGACTATCTAGGTTACCTAGCGGGCATTTGGACTATGTAGGCTCTCTAGCGGTCATTTAGACTATATAGATTACCTAGCTGGCACTTGAACTATCTACGTTACCTAGCGGTCACTTGGAATATCTAGGTTACCTAGCAGGCAATTTGACTATCTAGGTTAACTAACGGGTTCTTGGACTATGTAGGTTGCCTAGCGGGCACTTGGATTATGTAGTTCCCTATCGGGCACTTGGACTATGTAGGTTAACTAGCGGGCACTTGGACTGTCTAGGTTACCTAGTGGGCACTTGGCTTATCTAGGTTAACGAACGGGCACTTGGACTATTTAGGTTACCTAGCCGCCACTTGGACTATCTAGGTTAGCTAACAGGAACTTGGACTATCTAGGTTCCCTAGCAGGCACTTGGAATATGTAGGTTAAGTAGCGGACACTTGCACTATGAAGGTTAACTAGCGGGCCCATGGACTATGTAGGTTTACTAGCGGGCCCTTGGATTATCTAGGTTCCCTACAGGGCACTTGGACTATCTAGGTTACCGCACGGGCACTTGGACTATCTAGGTTACCTAGCGGGCACTTGGACTATGTAGGCTAACTAAGGGGCCCGTGGATGATCTAGGTCTCCTAGCGGGTACTTGAACTATCTAGGTTAACTAGCGGGCAATTGCAGTATCTAGGTTACCTAGCGGGCACTTGGACTATGTAAGTTCCCTAGCGGGCACTTGGACTATCCATGTTAACTAGCGGGCACATGGAATATGTAGGTTAACTAGCGGACACTTGCACTATATAGGTTACCTAGCAGGCACTTGGACTATCTAGGTTAACTAGCGGGCACTTGGACTATCTAGGTTAACTAGCGTGCACTTGGATTATGTAGGTTCCCTACCGGGCACTTGGACTCTGTATGTTCCCTACGGACACTTGAACTATGTAAGTTAACTACCGGGCACTTGGACTATGTAGGTTACCTAGCGGGCCCTTGGACTATCTAGGTTACCTAGGGGTACCTGGACTATGTAGGTTAACTAGTGGGCACTTGGACTATCTAGGTTACCTAGCAGGCACTTGGACTATGTACGTTCCCTAGCAGGAACTTGTACTATCTACGTTACCTTGCGGGCACTTGGACTATGTACGTTTCCTAGCGGGTACTTGTACTAGATAGGTTCCCTAGCGGGCACTTGGTCTATCTAGGTTAACTAGCGAGCACTTGGACTATCTATGTTACCTAGCTGGCACTTGAAATATCTACGTTATAGCGGGTTCTTAGAGTATGTAGGTTACCTTGCGGGCTGTTGGACTATCTAGGTTACCAAGCGGGCACTTGGACTATCTAGGTTAACTAAAGGGCACTTGGACTATCTTGGTTAACTAACGGGCACTTGGACTGTGTAGGTTCCCTAGCGGGCCCTTGGACTATGGAAGTTCCCTAGCCGGCACTTGGACTATGTGGGTTTCCTGGTGGGCATTTGGACTTTCTAGGTTACCTAACGGGCACTTGGACTATGTACGTTCCCTAGCGGGCAATTGGATTATGTAGGTTCCCTATCGGGCACTTGGACTATGTAGAATAACTAGAGGGCATTTGGACAATGTAGGTTACCTAGCGGGCACTTGGACTATGTAGGTTCCCTATCGGGCACTTGGAAAATGTAGGTTAACTAGGGGGCACTAGGACTATGTAAGTTACCTAGCGGGCCCTTAGACTAACTAGGTTACCTAGCGGGCATTTGGAATATGTAGGCTCTCTAGCGGTCATTTAGACTATATAGATTACCTAGCTGGCACTTGAACTATCTACGTTACCTAGCGGGCACTTGGAATATCTAGGTTACCTAGCAGGCAATTTGACTATCTAGGTTAACTAACGGGTTCTTGGACTATGTAGGTTGCCTAGCGGGCACTTGGATTATGTAGTTCCCTATCGGGCACTTGGACTATGTAGGTTAACTAGCGGGCACTTGGACTGTCTAGGTTACCTAGTGGGCACTTGGCTTATCTAGGTTAACGAACGGGCACTTGGACTATGTAGGTTACCTAGCCGCCACTTGGACTATCTAGGTTAGCTAACAGGAACTTGGACTATCTAGGTTCCCTAGCAGGCACTTGGAATATGTAGGTTAAGTAGCGGACACTTGCACTATGAAGGTTAACTAGCGGGCCCATGGACTATGTAGGTTTACTAGCGGGCCCTTGGATTATCTAGGTTCCCTACAGGGCACTTGGACTATCTAGGTTACCGCACGGGCACTTGGACTATCTAGGTTACCTAGCGGGCACTTGGACTATGTAGGCTAACTAAGGGGCCCTTGGATGATCTAGGTCTCCTAGCGGGTACTTGAACTATCTAGGTTAACTAGCGGGCAATTGCAGTATCTAGGTTACCTAGCGGGCACTTGGACTATGTAAGTTCCCTAGCGTGCACTTGGACTATCCATGTTAACTAGCGGGCACTTGGAATATGTAGGTTAACTAGCGGACACTTGCACTATAAAGGTTACCTAGCAGGCACTTGGACGATCTAGGTTAACTAGCGGGCACTTGGACTATCTAGGTTAACTAGCGTGCACTTGGATTATGTAGGTTCCCTACCGGGCACTTGGACTCTGTATGTTCCCTACGGACACTTGAACTATGTAAGTTAACTACCGGGCACTTGGACTATGTAGGTTACCTAGCGGGCCCTTGGACTATCTAGGTTACCTAGGGGTACCTGGACTATGTAGGTTAACTAGTGGGCACTTGGACTATCTAGGTTACCTAGCAGGCACTTGGACTATGTACGTTCCCTAGCAGGAACTTGTACTATCTACGTTACCTTGTGGGCACTTGGACTATGTACGTTTCCTAGCGGGTACTTGTACTAGATAGGTTCCCTAGCGGGCACTTGGTCTATCTAGGTTAACTAGCGAGCACTTGGACTATCTATGTTACCTAGCTGGCACTTGAAATATCTACGTTATAGCGGGTTCTTAGAGTATGTAGGTTACCTTGCGGGCTGTTGGACTATCTAGGTTACTAAGCGGGCACTTGGACTATCTAGGTTAACTAAAGGGCACTTGGACTGTGTAGATTCCCTAGCGGGCCCTTGGACTATGTAGATTCCCTAGCGGGCACTTGGACTATGTATGTTCCAGAGCGGGCACTTGGACCTTGTAGGTTCCCTAGCAGTCACATGGACCATGTAGGTTCCAGAGCGGGCACTTAGACTATCTAGGTTCCCTAGCGGGCACTTGTACTATGTAGGTTAATTAGCGGACACTTGGACGATCTAGGTTAACTAGCGGGTACTTGGATTATGTAGGTTAACTTGCGGGCCCTTGAACTATGTAGATTAACTAGCGGGCACTTGTACTATGTAGGTTCCCTAGCGGGCACTTGGACTCTGTATGTTCCCTACGGACACTTGAACTATGTAAGTTAACTACCGGGCACTTGGACTATGTAGGTTAACTAGCGGGCCCTTGGACTATCTAGGTTACCTAGCGGGCCCTTGAACTATGTAGGTTAACTACCGGGCACTAGCACTATCTAGGTTACCGAACGGGCATTTGGACTATGTAGCTAACCTAGCGGGCACTTGGAGAGTCTAGGTTACCTAGCGGGCACTTGGACTTCTAGGTTAACGAACGGGCACTTGGACTATGTATGTGGCATAGCGGGCAATTGGACTATCTAGGTTAGGTAACGGGCACTTGGACTATCTAGGTTTCTTAGCGGGCACTTGGACGATCTAGGTTAACAAGAGGGCACTTGGATTATCTAGGTTAACTAGCGTGCACTTGGACTATCTAAGTTTCTTAGCGGGTACTTGGACTATGTAGGTTAACTAGTGGGCCCTTGAACTATGTAGAATAACTAGCGGCACTTGGACTATGTAGATACCCTAGCGGGCATTTGGAGTATATAGATAACCTAGCGGGCATTTGGAGTATATAGATAACCTAGCGGGCACTTTGACTTTGTAGGTTACCTAGCTGGCACTTGAACTATCTACGTTAGAGCGGGATCTTGGAGCATGTAAGTTACCTAGCGGGCTGTTGGACTATCTAGGTTACCAAGCGGGCACTTGGACTATCTTGGTTAACTAACGGGCACTTGGACTGTGTAGGTTCCCTAGCGGGCCCTTGGACTATGGAAGTTCCCTAGCCGGCACTTGGACTATGTGGGTTTCCTGGTGGGCATTTGGACTTTCTAGGTTACCTAACGGGCACTTGTACTATGTACGTTCCCTAGCGGGCAATTGGATTATGTAGGTTCCCTATCGGGCACTTGGACTATGTAGAATAACTAGAGGGCATTTGGACAATGTAGGTTACCTAGCGGGCACTTGGACTATGTAGGTTCCCTATCGGGCACTTGGAAAATGTAGGTTAACTAGGGGGCACTATGACTATGTAGGTTACCTAGCGGACCCTTAGACTATCTAGGTTACCTAGCGGGCATTTGGACTATATAGATTACCTAGCAGGCACTTAGACTTTGTAGGTTACTTAGCGGGCACTTGGACTATCTACGTTACCTAGCGGGTACTTGGAGTATGTAGGTTACCTACCGGACTGTTGGACTATCTAGGTTACCTAGCGGGCACTGGGACTACCTAGGATAACTAACGGGCACTTGGACTATGTAGGTTCCCTATCGGGCCCTTGGACTATGTAAGTTCCTTAGCGGGCACTTGGACTATGTGGGTTACCTAGCGGGCATTTGGACTATCTAGGTTACCTAACGGGCACTTGGAATAGGTCGGTTCCCTAGCGGGCACTTGGATTATGTAGGTTCCCTATCGGGCACTTGGACTATGTAGGTTAACTTGCGGGCATTTGGACTATGTAGGTTACCTAGCGGGCACTTGGACTATGTAGGTTCCCTATCGGGCACTTTGCGAATGTAGGTTAACTAGGGGGCACTAGGACTATGTAGGTTACATAGCGGGCCCTTGGACTATCTAGGTTACCTAGGGTGAACCTGGACTATGTAGGTTAACTAGTGGGCACGTGGACTATCTAGGTTACCTAGCAGGCACTTGGACTATGTACGTTCCCTAGCGGGCATTTGGACTATCTAGGTTACCTAACGGGCACTTGGACTAGGTAGGTTAGCTAGCGGGCACTTGGATTATGTAGGTTCCCTATCGGGCACTTGGACTATTTAGGTTAACTAGCGAACATTTGGACTATGTAGGTTACCTAGCGGGAAGTTGGACTATGTACGTTCCCTAGCGGGCACTTGGGTTATGTAGGTTCCCTATCGGGCCCTTGGACTATGTTGAATAACTAGAGGGCATTTGGACTATGTAGGTTACCTAGTGGGCACTTGGACTATGTAGGTTCCCTATCGGGCACTTGGAAAATGTAGGTTAACTAGGGGGCACTAGGACTATGTAGGTTACCTAGCGGGCCCTTAGACTATCTAGGTTACCTAGCGGGCATTTGGACTACATAGATTACCTAGCGGGCACTTAGACTTTGTAGGTTACCTAGCGGGCACATGGACTATCTAGGTTACCTAGCTGGCACTTGAACTATCAACGTTACCTAGCAGGTACTTGGAGTATGTAGGTTAACTAGCGAGCACTTGGACTATCTAGGATAACTAGCGGGCATATGGACTATTAGGGCCCCTAGCGGGCATTTGGACTATATTGGTTACCTAGCGGGCACTTGAACTATGTAGGTTAACGAACGGGCCCTTGAACTATGTAAGTTCCCTATCGGGCACTTGGACTAGGTAGGTTCCCTAGCGGGCACTTGGTCTATCTAGGTTAAGTAGCGGGCACTTGGAGTATCTAGGTTAACTAGTGAGCACTTGGACTATCTAGGATAACTAGCGGGCACTTGGAGTATTAGGGTCCCTAGCGGGCATTTGGACTATATTGGTTACCTAGAGGGCACGTGGACTATGTAGGTTAACGAACAGGCACTTGGACAATGTAAGTAACCTAGTCGTCACTTGAACTGTCTAGGTTACTAGCAGGCAGTTGGACTATGTAGGTTAACTAGCGGGCCCTTGGACGATGTAGGTTAACTAGCGGGCCCTTGGACTATGTAGGTTAACTAGGGGGCCCTTGGACTATGTAGGTTAACTAGCGTGCACTTGGACTATCTAGGTTAACTAGTGGGTACTTGGACTATGTAGGTTAACTCGCGGGCCCTTGGACTATGTAGATTAACTAGCAGCACTTGGACTATCTACGTTAACTAGCGGTCCCTTGGACTATGTAGATTCCCTAGCGGGCACTTGGACTATGTATGTTCCAGAGCGGGCACTTCAACTATGTAGGTTCCCTAGCAGGCACTTGGACTATGTATGTTCCCTACGGACACTTGAACTATGTAAGTTAACTACTGGGCACTTGGACTATGTATGTTAACTAGCGGGCCCTTGGATTACTTAGGTTAACTAGCGGACTCTTGCACTATGTAGGTTACCTAGCGGGCACTTGGACTATCTAGGTTAACTAGCGGGCGCTTGGACTATGTAGGTTAATTAGCGGACACTTTCACTATGTAGGTTACCTAGCGGACACTTGGACTATGTAGGTTAACTAGCAGGCCCTTGGACTACCTAGGTTACCTAGCAGGCACTTGGACTATGTAGGTTAACTAGCGGGCACTTGCACGCTCTAGGTTACCTAGCGGGCACTTGGACTATCTATGTTAACCAGCGGGCACTTGGACTATGTAGTTTACCTAGCAGACACTTGCACTATGTAGGTTACCTAGCGGTCACTTGGACTATGTAGGTTAACTAGAGGACATTTGAACATTCTAGGTTAACTAGTGAGCCCTTTGACTATGTAGGTTAACTAGCCAGTACTTGGACGATCTAGGTTAACTAGCGGGCACTTGAACGATCTAGGTTAACTAAGGGGCACTTGGACTATCAAAGTTAACAAGCGAGCCCTTGGACTATCTAGGTTACCTAGATAGCACTTGGACTATATAGGTTCCCTAGCGGGCACTTGGACTATCTATGTTAACGAACAGGCACTTGGACTATGCAGATAACCTAGCGGGCACTTGGACTGTCTAGGTTACATAGCGGGCACTTGGACTGTCTAGGTTACATAGCGGGCTCTTGGAATTCTAGGTTAACGATTGGGCACTTGGACTATGTAGGTTGCCTAGCGGGCACTTGGACTATCTAGGTTAGGTAACGGGCATTTGGACTATCTAGGTTACATAGCTGGAACTTGGACTATCTAGGTTGCCTAGCGGGCACTTGGACTATGTAGGTTCCCTATCGGGCTCTTGGAAAATGTAGGTTAACTAGGGGGCACTAGGACTATGTAGGTTACTTAGTGGGCCCTTAGACTATCTAGGTTATCTAGCGGGCATTTGGACTATGTAGGCTCCCTAGTGGTCATTTGGACTATATAGATTACCGAGCGGGCACTTGGACTATCTAGGTTACCTAGCTGGCACTTGAACTATCTACGTTACCTAGCGGGTACTTGGAGTATGTAGGTTACCTACCGGGCTGTTGGACTATCTAGGTTACCTAGCAGGCACTTGGACTATCTAGGTTAACAAACTGGCACTTGGACTATGTAGGTTAACTAGCGGGCATTTGGACTATGTAGGTTCCCTAGTGGGCACTTGGACTATGTAGGTTCCCTATCGGGCACTTGGAGAATGTAGGTTAACTAGGGGGCACTAGGACAATGTAGGTTACCTAGCAGGCCCTTGGACTATCTAGGTTACCTAGGGGGAACCTGGACTATGTAGGTTAACTAGTGGGCACTTGGACTATCTAGGTTAACTAGCGGGCATTTGGACTATTAGGGCCCCTAGCGGGCATTTGGACTATATTGGTAACCTGGAGGGCACTTGGACTATGTAGGTTAACGAACGGGCACTTGGACTATGTAGGTAACCTAGTGGTCACTTGAACTGTCTAGGTTACCTAGCGGGCACTTAGGCTATGTAGGTTAACCAGTGGGGACTTGGACTATCTAGGTTAACTAGCGGGCACTTAGACAATGTAGGTTAACTAGCGGACCCTTGCACTATGTAGGTTAACTAGCGGGCCCATGGTTATGTAGGTTTACTAGCAGGCACTTGGACTATCTAGGTTAACTAGCGGGCACTTAGACTATGTAGTTTCCCAAGCGGGCATTTGGAGTATTTAGGTTCCCTAGCGGGCACTTGGTCTATCTAGGTTAACTAGTGGGCACTTGGACTATCTAGGTTAACTAGCGAGCACTTGGACTATGTAGGTTAACTAGCGGGCATTTGGAATATTAGGGCCCCTAGCGGGCATTTGGGCTATATTGGTTACCTAGCGGGTACTTGGACTATGTAGGTTAACGAACGGGCACTTGGACTATGAAGGTAACCTAGTGGTCACGTGAACTGTCTAGGTTACCTAGCGGGCACTTAGACTATGTAGGTTAACTAGCGGGCACTTGGACTACCTAGGTTAACTAGCGGGCCCTTGGACGATGTAGGTTAACTAACGGCCCCATGGATTATGTAGGTTTACTAGCAGGCAGTTGGACCATCTCGGTTAACTAGCGGGCACTTGGACTATCCAGGTTAACTAGCGGGCATTTGGAATATTTAGGTTACCTAGCGGGCACTTGGACTATGTACGTTACCTACCGGGCACTTGGAATAGCTTGGTTACCTAGCAGGCAATTTGACTATCTAGGTTAACTAACGGGTTCTTGGACTATGTAGGTTGCCTAGCGGGCACTTGGAATATGTAGTTCCCTATCGGGCACTTGGAGTATGTATGTTAACCAGCGAGCACTTGGACTGTCTAGGTTACCTAGTGGGCATTGGCTTATCTAGGTTAACGAACGGGCACATGGACTATGTAGGTTACCTAGCCGCCACTTGGACTATCTAGGTTAGCTAACAGGCACTTGGACTATCTAGGTTCCCTAGCAGGCACTTGTACTATCTAGGTTACCTAGCTGGAACTTGGACTATGTAGGTCAACTAGCGGGCCCTTGGACTATCTAGGTTAGCCTACAGGCACTTAGATTATGTAGGTTAACTAGCGGGAATTTGGAATATGTAGCTTAACTAACCGACACTTGCACTATGAAGGTTAACTAGCGGGCCCATGGACTATGTAGGTGTACTAGCCGGCCCTTGGACTATCTAGGTTCCCTAAAGGGCACTTGGACTATCTAGGTTACCTACCGGGCACTTGGTCTATGTAGGCTAACTAGGGGGCCCTTTGAAGATCTCGGTTACCTAGCGGGTACTTGAACTATCTAGGTTAACTAGCAGGCACTTGCAGTATCCAGGTAACCTAGCGGGCACTTGGACTATGTACGTTCCCTAGCGGGCACTTAGACTATCTATGTTAACTAGCGGGCACTTGGAATATGTAGGTTAACTAGCGGACACTTGCACTATGTAGGTTACCTAGCAGTCACTTGGACTACCTAGGTTAACTAGCGGGCACTTGGACTATGTAGGTCAACTAGCGGGCCCTTGGATTATCTGGGATAGCCAACGGGCACTTAGATTATGTAGGTTAACTAGCGGGCACTTGGAATATGTAGGTTATGTAGCGGACACTTGCACTATGAAGGTTAACTAGCGGGCCCATGGACTATGTAGGTTTACTAGTGGGCCCTTGGACTATCTAGGTTCCCTTAAGGGCACTTGGACTATCTTGGTTACCGAACGGGCACTTGGACTATCTAGGTTACCTAGCGGGCACTTAGACTATGTAGGTTAACTAGCGGGCACTTGGACTATCTAGGTTAACTAGCGGGCCCTTGGACGATGTAGGTTAACTAGCGGGCCCTTGCACTATGTAGGTTAACTAGCGGGCCCATGGATTATGTAGATTTACTAGCAGGCACTTGGACTATCTAGGTTAACTAGCGGGCACTTGGACTATGTAGTTTCCCTAGCGAGCATTTGGACTATTTAGGTTATCTAGGGGGCACTTGGACTATGTAGGTTACCTAGCGGGCACTTGGACTATCTAGGTTACCTAGCAGGCAATTTGACTATCTAGGTTAACTAACGGGTTCTTGGACTATGTAGGTTGCCTAGCGGGCACTTGGATTATGTAGTTCCCTATCGGGCACTTGGACTATGTAGGTTAACTAGTGGGCACTTGGAATGTCTAGGTTACCTAGTTGGCACTTGGCTTATCTAGGTTAACGAACGGGTACTTGGACTATGTAGGTTACCTAGCCGCCACTTGGACTATCTAGGTTAGCTAACAGGCACTTGGACTATCTAGGTTCCCTAGCGGGCACTTGGAATATGTAAGTTAAGTAGCGGACACTTGCAATGTGAAGGTTAACTATCGGGCCCATGGACTATGTAGGTTTACTAGCGGGCCCTTGGATTATCTAGGTTCCCTACAGGGCACTTGGACTATCTAGGTTACCGAACGGGCACTTGGGCTATCTAGGTTACCTAGCGGGCACTTGGACTATGTAGGCTAACTAAGGGGCCCTTGGACGATCTAGGTTACCTAGCGGGCCCTTGGACTATCTAGGTTAACTAGCGGGCACTTGGACTATCTAGGTTAATTAGCGGGCACTTGTACAATGCAGGTTCCCTAGCGGGCACTTTGACTATGTAGGTTCCCTAGCGGGGACTTGGACTATATAGGCTCCCTACGGGCACTTGGACTATCTAGGTTCCCTAACGGGCACTTGGAATATGTAGGTTCCCTATCGGGTACTTGGACTATGTAGGATCCTCAGCGGGCACTTGGACTATGTAGGGTCCCTATTGGGCATAGGATTATGTAGGTTAACTAGCAGGAACTTGGACTATCTAGGTTACCTAGCGGGCACTTGGACTATGTACATACAATAGTGGGCACTTGGACTATCTAGGTTACCTACCGGGCACTTGAACTATGTACATACAATAGTGGGCACTTGGACTATCTAGGTTACCTAGCGGGCACTTGGACTATGTACGTCCCCTAGCGGGCACTTGGACTATCTAGGTTAACTAGAGGGCCCTTGGACTATGTAGGTTAACTAGCGGGCACTTGGACTATCTAGATTAACTAGCGGGCCCTTGGACTATCTAGGTTAACTAGCGGGCACTTGGACTATGTAGTTTCCCTAGTGGGCATTTGGATTATTTAGGTTACCTAGTGGGCACTAGGACTATGTAGGTTACGTAGCGGGCACTTGGACTATTTAGGTTAACTAGAAGGCACTTGGACTATCAAGTTTACCTAGCGGGCACTTGGACTATCTAGGTTAACTAGCGGGCACTTTGATTATATAGGTTAACTAAAGGGCACATGGACTGTGTATGTTCCGGAGCGGGCAATTGGACTATGTAGGTTCCCTAGCGGGCATTTGGACTATCTAGGTTCCCTAAAGGGCACTTGGACTATCTAGGTTACCAAACGGGCACTTGGACTATGTAAGTTAACTAGTGGGCAATTGGACGATCTAGGTTAACTAGCGGGTACTTTGACTATCTAGGTTAACTAGTGGTCCCTTGGACAATAGGTTAACTAGCGGGCACTTGGAGTATGTAGGTCCACTAGCAGGCATTTGGACTATATATATAACCTAGCGGGCACTTGGAGTATGTAGGTTACCTAGCGGGCACTTGGACTATGTAGGTTAACTAGCAGGCCCTTGGACTCTCTAGGTTAGCTAACTGGCACTTGGACTATGTAGGTTAACTAGAAGACACTTGCACGATCTAGGTTAACTAGCGGGCTCTTGCACTATGTAGGTTAACTAGCGGGCCCATTGACTACGTAGGTTAACTAGTGGGCACTTGTACGATATAGGTTAACTAGCGGGCACTTGGACGATATAGGTTAATTAGCGGGCACTTGGATTATCTAGGTTACCTAGCAGGCACTTGGACTATGTAGGTTCCCTAGCGGGCATTTGGACTATATAAATAACCTAGCGGGCACTTAGACTCTGTAGGTTACCTAGCGGGCACTTGGACTATCTAGGTTACCTAGCGGGTTCTTGGAGTATGTAGGTTACCTAGCGGTCTGTTGGACTATCTAAGTTATCAAGCGGGCACTTGGACTATCTAGGTTAACTAGCGGGCACTTGGACTATGTAGTTTCCGTAGTGGTCATTTGGATTATTTAGGTTACCTAGTGGGCACTTGGACTATGTAGGTTACGTAGCGGGCACTTGGACTATTTAGGTTAACTAGAAGGCACTTGGACTATCAAGGTTACCTAGCGGGCACTTGGACTATCTAGGTTAACTAGCGGGCACTTTGATTATATAGGTTAACTAAAGGGCACATGGACTATGTATGTTCCAGAGCGGGCAATTTGACTATGTAGGTTCCCAAGCGGGCATTTGGACTATCTAGGTTCCCTAAAGGGCACTTGGACTATCTAGGTTACCAAACGGGCACTTGGACTATGTAGGTTAACTAGTGGACAATTGGACGATCTAGGTTAACTAGCAGGTACTTTGACTATCTAGGTTAACTAGCGGTCCCTTGGACAATAGGTTAACTAGCGGGCACTTGGACTATGTAGGTCCCCTAGCAGGCATTTGGACTATATATATAACCTAGCGGGCACTTGGACTATGTAGGTTACCTAGTGGGCACTTGGACTATGTAGGTTAACTAGCAGGCCCTTGGACTATCTAGGTTAGCTAACTGGCACTTGGACTATGTAGGTTAACTAGAAGACACTTGCACGATCTAGGTTAACTAGCGGGCTCTTGCACTATGTAGGTTAACTAGCGGGCCCATTGACTACGTAGGTTAACTAGTGGGCACTTGTACGATCTAGGTGAACTAGCGGGCACTTGGACGATATAGGTTAATTAGCGGGCACTTCGATTATCTAGGTTACCTAGCAGGCACTTGGACTATGTAGGTTCCCTAGCGGGCATTTGGACTATATAAATAACCTAGCGGGCACTTAGACTCTGTAGGTTACCTAGCGGGCACTTGGACTATCTAGGTTACCTAGCGGGTTCTTGGAGTATGTAGGTTACCTAGCGGTCTGTTGGACTATCTAGGTTATCAAGCGGGCACTTGGACTATCTAGGTTAACTAACGGGCACTTGGACTATCTAGGTTAACTAACGGGCCCTTGGACTATGTAAGTTCCCTAGTGGGCACTTGGACTATGTGGGTATCCTGGCGGGCATTTGGACGATCTAGGTTACCTAACGGGCACTTGGACTATGTAGGTTCCCTAGCGGGCACTTTGATTATTTAGGTTGCCTAGTGGGCACTTGGACTATGTAGGTTACCCAGCGGGCACTTGGACTATCTAGGTTAACTAGCGGGCACTTGGATTATCTAGGTTAACTAACGGGCACTTGGACTATGTATGTTCCAGAGCGGGCAATTGGACAATGTAGGTTCCATAGCGGGCACTTGGACTATCTAGGTTCCCTAAAGGGCACTTGGACTATCTAGGTTACCGAACGGGCACTTGGACTATGTAGGTTAATTAGCGGACAATTGGACGATCTAGGTTAACTAACGGGCACTTGGACTATGTAGGTTGCCTAGCGGGCACATGGATTATGTAGGTTCCCTATCGGGCACTTGGATAATGTAGGTTCCCTATCAGGCACTTGGACTATGTCGGTTAACTAGCAGGCACTTGGACTGTCTAGGTAACCTAGCGGGCACTTGGACTATCTATGTTAACGAACGAGCACTTGGACTATGTAGGTAACCTAGCGAGCACTTGGACAGTCTAGGTTACCTAGCGGGCACTTTGAATATCTAGGTTAACGAATGGGCACTTGGACTATGTAGGTTACCTAGCGGGCACTTGGACTATGTAGGATCCCTATGAGACATTTGTACTACTTAGGTTAACTAGCGGGCAATTTGAGTATCTAGGTTAACTAACGGGCACTTGGACTATCTAGGTCATCTAGCGGGCCCTTGTACTAGGTAGGTTAACTAGCGGGCACTTGGACTATCTAGGTTAACTAGCGGACCTTGGACTATATAGGTTAACTACCGGGCCCTTGGACTATGTACATACCCTAGCGCGCACATGGACTATCTAGGTTACCTAGCGGGCACTTGGACTATGTACGTCCCCTAGTGGGCAATTGGACTATCTAGGTTAACTAACGGGCACTAGGACTATCTAGGTTAACTAGCGAGCACTTGGACTATCTAGGTTACCTAGCAGGCACTTGGATTATGAAGGATCCCTAGCGGGCACTTGGACAATCTAGGTTAAATAGCGGGCACTTGGACGATCTAGGTTAACTAGCGGGCACTTGGACTATCAAAGTTAACAAGTGAGCCCTTGGACTATGTAGGTTAACTAGCGGGACTTTGGACTATCTAGGTTACCTAGCGGGCACTTGGACTATCTAAGTTAACGAACGGGCACTTGGAATATGCAGGTAACCTAGCGGGCACATGGACTATCTAGGTTACCTAGCGGGCACTTGGACTATGTACGTCCCCTAGTGGACAATTGGACTATCTAGGTTAGGTAACGGGCACTTTGAGTATCCAGGTTACCTAGCGGGAACTTGGACAATATATGTTACCTAGCGGGCACTTGGACTATCTAGGTTACCTAACCGGCACTTTGACTATCTAGGTTACATAGAGGGCACTTGGACTATGTAGGTTAACTAGCGAGCACTTGGACTCTATGTTACCTAGCGGGCACTTGGACTATCTAGGTTAAAGTACCGGCACTTGGAATATGTAGGTAACCTAGCGGGCACTTGGACAGTCTAGGTTACCTAGTGGGCACTTGGACTATCTAGGTTAACAAACGGGCACTTGGACTATGTAGGTTACTTAGCGGGCACTTGGACTATGTAGGATTCCTATCGGACATTTTGACTACTTAGGTTACCTAGCGCGCACTTGGACTATCTAGGTTAACTAGCGGGCACTTGGAATATCTAGGTCAACTAGCGGGCCCTTGTACTATATAGGTTAACTAGCGAGCACTTGGAGTATCTAGGTTAACTAGCGGACCTTGGACTACGTTGGTTAACTAGTGTGCCCTTGGACAATGTAGGTTAACTAGCTGGCACTTGGACGATCTAGGTTAACTAGAGGGCTCTTGGACTATCTAGGTTAACTAGCGTGCACTTGCACTATCTAGGTTAACTAGCGGGCACTTGGATGATCAATGTTAACTAGCGGGCCCTTTGACTATCTAGGTTAGCTAACTGGCACTTGGACTATGTAGGTTAACTAGCAGACACTTGCACGATCTAGGTTAACTAGCGGGCTCTTGCACTATGTAGTTTAACTAGTGGGCCCATTGACTATGTTGGTTAACTAGCGGGCACTTGGACCATCTAGGTTAACTAGCGGGAACTTGGACTATGTAGGTTCCCTAGCGGGCATTTGGACTATATAGATAACCTAGCGTTCATTTATACTTTGTAGGTTACCTAGCGGGCCCTTGGACTATGTAGGTTAACTAGCGGGCCCTTGGACTATGTAGGTTACCTAGCGGGCACTTGGATGATCTAGGTTAACTAGCGGGTACTTGGACTATGTAGGTTAACTAGCGGGCCTTTGGACTATGTAGATTAACTAGCGGCACTTGGACTATCTACGTTAACTACCGGGCCCTTGGACTATGTAGATTCCCTAGCGGGCATTTGGACTACATAAATAACCTAGCGGGCACTTAGATTTTGTAGTTTACCTAGCAGGCACTTGGACTATCTAGGTTACCTAGCTGGCAATTGAACTATCTACGTTACCAAGCGGGTTCTGGGAGTATGTAGGTTACCTAGCGGGCTGTTGGACTATCTAGGTTACCTATCGGGCACTTGGACTATGTAGGTCAACTAGCGGGCCCTTGGACTATCTAGGTTAGCTAACTGGCACTTGGACTATGTAGGTTAACTAGCGGACACTTGCACGATCTAGGTTAACTAGCGGGCTCTTGCACTATGTAGGTAAACTAATGGGCCCATTGGCTATGTAGGTTAACTAGCGGTCACTTGGACGATCTAGGTTAACTAGTGGGCACTTGGACGATATAGGTTAACTAGCTTGCACTTGGAGTATCTAGGTTTCCTAGCGGGCACTTGGACTATGTAAGTTCCCTAGCCTGCATTTGGACTATATAGATAACCTAGCGGGAACTTAGACTCTGTAGGTTACCTAGCAGGCACTTGGACTATCTAGGTTACCTAGCTGGCACTTGAACTATCTACGTTACCTAGCGGATTCTTGGAGTATGTAGGTTACTTAGCGGGCTGTTGGACTATCTAGGTTACCAAGCGGGCACTTGGAGTATCTAGGTTAACTAACGGGCACTTGGATTATGTAGGTTCCCTATCGGGCACTTGGACTATGTAGGTTCCCTAGCGGGGTCCTTGGACTATGTAAGTTCCCTAGCGGGCACTTGGACAATGTGGGTTTCCTAGCGGGCATTTGGACTATGTAGGTTACCTAACGGGCACTTGGACTATGTAGGTTCCCTAGCAGGCACTTGGATTATGTAGGTTCCCTATCGGGCACTTGGACTATGTAGGTTAACTAGCGGGCACTTGGACTAACTAGTTTACCTAGCGGGCACTTGGACTATGTAGGTTAACTTGCGGACAGTTGCACGATCTAGGTTACATAGCTGGAACTTGGACTATATAGTTTACCTTGCGGGCACTTGGACTATGTAGGTTACCTAGCGGCACTTGGACTATCTAGGTTAACGAACGTGCACTTGGACTATAAGTAACCAAGCGGACACGTGGACAATCTAGGTTACCTAGCGGGCAATTGGACTATCTAGGTTCACGAACGGGCTCTTGGACTATCTAGGTTACCTAGCGGGCACTTGGACTATATAGGTTACCTAGCGGGCACTTGGACTATGTAGGTTACCTAGTGGGCACTTGGACTATCTAGGTTAACGAACGGGCACTTGGACTTCTAGGTTAACGAACGGGCACTTGGTCTATGTAGGTTGCTTACCGGGCACTTGGACTATCTAGGTTAGGTAATGGGCACTTGGACTATCTAGGTTACCTAGCGGGAACTTGGACAATGTAAGTTACCTAGCGGGCACTTGGATATCTAGGTTACCTAACGGACACTTTGACTATCTAGGTTACATAGCGGGCACTTGGACTATGTAAGTTACCTAGCGGGCACTTGGACTATCTAGGTTACCTAGTGGTCACTTCGACAGTCTAGGTTACCTAGCGGGCACTTGGACTATCTAGGTTAACGAACGGGCACTTGGACTATGTAGGTTACCTAGTGGGCACTTGGACTATGTAGGATCCCTATCGGACATTTGGACTACTTAGGTTACCTAGCGAGCACTTGGACTATCTAGGTTAACTAGCGGACCTTGGACTACGTAGGTCAACTAGCGGGCCCTTGGACTATGTAGGTTAACTAGCGGGCACTTGGACGATCTAGGTTAACTGGAGGGCACTTGGATGATCAATGTTAACTAGCGGGCACTTGGACTATCTAGGTTAGCTAACGGGCACTTGGACTAAGTACGTCCCCTAGTGGGCACATGGACTATCTAGATTAACTAACGGGCACTAGGACTATCTAGGTTAACTAGCGGGCACTTGGACTATCTAGGTTACCTAGCTGGCACTTGGACTATGAATGTTCCCTAGCGGGCAATTGGATTATCTAGGTTACCTATCGGGCACTTGGACTATGTTGGTCAACTAGCGGGCCCTTGGACTATCTAGGTTAGCTAACTGGCACTTGGACTATGTAGGTTAACAAGCGGACACTTGCACGATCTAGGTTAACTAGCGGGCTCTTGCACTATGTAGTTAAACTAGTGGGCCCATTGACTATGTAGGTTAACTAGCGGTCACTTGGACGATCTAGGTTAACTAGTGGGCATTTGGACGATATAGGTTAACTAGCGGGCACTTGGACTATGTAAGTTCCCTAGCCTGCATTTGGACTATATAGATAACCTAGCGGGAAATTAGACTCTGTAGGTTACTTAGCAGGCACTTGGACTATCTAGGTTACCTACCGGGCACTTGGTCTATGTAGGCTAACTAGGGGGCCCTTTGAAGATCTCGGTTACCTAGCGGGTACTTGAACTATCTAGGTTAACTAGCAGGCACTTGCAGTATCCAGGTAACCTAGCGGGCACTTGGACTATGTACGTTCCCTAGCGGGCACTTAGACTATCTATGTTAACTAGCGGGCACTTGGAATATGTAGGTTAACTAGCGGACACTTGCACTATGTAGGTTACCTAGCAGTCACTTGGACTACCTAGGTTAACTAGCGGGCACTTGGACTATGTAGGTCAACTAGCGGGCCCTTGGATTATCTGGGATAGCCAACGGGCACTTAGATTATGTAGGTTAACTAGCGGGCACTTGGAATATGTAGGTTATGTAGCGGACACTTGCACTATGAAGGTTAACTAGCGGGCCCATGGACTATGTAGGTTTACTAGTGGGCCCTTGGACTATCTAGGTTCCCTTAAGGGCACTTGGACTATCTTGGTTACCGAACGGGCACTTGGACTATCTAGGTTACCTAGCGGGCACTTAGACTATGTAGGTTAACTAGCGGGCACTTGGACTATCTAGGTTAACTAGCGGGCCCTTGGACGATGTAGGTTAACTAGCGGGCCCTTGCACTATGTAGGTTAACTAGCGGGCCCATGGATTATGTAGATTTACTAGCAGGCACTTGGACTATCTAGGTTAACTAGCGGGCACTTGGACTATGTAGTTTCCCTAGCGAGCATTTGGACTATTTAGGTTATCTAGGGGGCACTTGGACTATGTAGGTTACCTAGCGGGCACTTGGACTATCTAGGTTACCTAGCAGGCAATTTGACTATCTAGGTTAACTAACGGGTTCTTGGACTATGTAGGTTGCCTAGCGGGCACTTGGATTATGTAGTTCCCTATCGGGCACTTGGACTATGTAGGTTAACTAGTGGGCACTTGGAATGTCTAGGTTACCTAGTTGGCACTTGGCTTATCTAGGTTAACGAACGGGTACTTGGACTATGTAGGTTACCTAGCCGCCACTTGGACTATCTAGGTTAGCTAACAGGCACTTGGACTATCTAGGTTCCCTAGCGGGCACTTGGAATATGTAAGTTAAGTAGCGGACACTTGCAATGTGAAGGTTAACTATCGGGCCCATGGACTATGTAGGTTTACTAGCGGGCCCTTGGATTATCTAGGTTCCCTACAGGGCACTTGGACTATCTAGGTTACCGAACGGGCACTTGGGCTATCTAGGTTACCTAGCGGGCACTTGGACTATGTAGGCTAACTAAGGGGCCCTTGGACGATCTAGGTTACCTAGCGGGCCCTTGGACTATCTAGGTTAACTAGCGGGCACTTGGACTATCTAGGTTAATTAGCGGGCACTTGTACAATGCAGGTTCCCTAGCGGGCACTTTGACTATGTAGGTTCCCTAGCGGGGACTTGGACTATATAGGCTCCCTACGGGCACTTGGACTATCTAGGTTCCCTAACGGGCACTTGGAATATGTAGGTTCCCTATCGGGTACTTGGACTATGTAGGATCCTCAGCGGGCACTTGGACTATGTAGGGTCCCTATTGGGCATAGGATTATGTAGGTTAACTAGCAGGAACTTGGACTATCTAGGTTACCTAGCGGGCACTTGGACTATGTACATACAATAGTGGGCACTTGGACTATCTAGGTTACCTACCGGGCACTTGAACTATGTACATACAATAGTGGGCACTTGGACTATCTAGGTTACCTAGCGGGCACTTGGACTATGTACGTCCCCTAGCGGGCACTTGGACTATCTAGGTTAACTAGAGGGCCCTTGGACTATGTAGGTTAACTAGCGGGCACTTGGACTATCTAGATTAACTAGCGGGCCCTTGGACTATCTAGGTTAACTAGCGGGCACTTGGACTATGTAGTTTCCCTAGTGGGCATTTGGATTATTTAGGTTACCTAGTGGGCACTAGGACTATGTAGGTTACGTAGCGGGCACTTGGACTATTTAGGTTAACTAGAAGGCACTTGGACTATCAAGTTTACCTAGCGGGCACTTGGACTATCTAGGTTAACTAGCAGGCACTTTGATTATATAGGTTAACTAAAGGGCACATGGACTATGTATGTTCCAGAGCGGGCAATTGGACTATGTAGGTTCCCTAGCGGGCATTTGGACTATCTAGGTTCCCTAAAGGGCACTTGGACTATCTAGGTTACCAAACGGGCACTTGGACTATGTAAGTTAACTAGTGGACAATTGGACGATCTAGGTTAACTAGCGGGTACTTTGACTATCTAGGTTAACTAGTGGTCCCTTGGACAATAGGTTAACTAGCGGGCACTTGGAGTATGTAGGTCCCCTAGCAGGCATTTGGACTATATATATAACCTAGCGGGCACTTGGAGTATGTAGGTTACCTAGCGGGCACTTGGACTATGTAGGTTAACTAGCAGGCCCTTGGACTCTCTAGGTTAGCTAACTGGCACTTGGACTATGTAGGTTAACTAGAAGACACTTGCACGATCTAGGTTAACTAGCGGGCTCTTGCACTATGTAGGTTAACTAGCGGGCCCATTGACTACGTAGGTTAACTAGTGGGCACTTGTACGATCTAGGTTAACTAGCGGGCACTTGGACGATATAGGTTAATTAGCGGGCACTTGGATTATCGAGGTTACCTAGCAGGCACTTGGACTATGTAGGTTCCCTAGCGGGCATTTGGACTATATAAATAACCTAGCGGGCACTTAGACTCTGTAGGTTACCTAGCAGGCACTTGGACTATCTAGGTTACCTAGCGGGTTCTTGGAGTATGTAGGTTACCTAGCGGTCTGTTGGACTATCTAGGTTATCAAGCGGGCACTTGGACTATCTAGGTTAACTAGCGGGCACTTGGACTATGTAGTTTCCGTAGTGGTCATTTGGATTATTTAGGTTACCTAGTGGGCACTTGGACTATGTAGGTTACGTAGCGGGCACTTGGACTATTTAGGTTAACTAGAAGGCACTTGGACTATCAAGGTTACCTAGCGGGCACTTGGACTATCTAGGTTAACTAGCGGGCACTTTGATTATATAGGTTAACTAAAGGGCACATGGACTATGTATGTTCCAGAGCGGGCAATTGGACTATGTAGGTTCCCAAGCGGGCATTTGGACTATCTAGGTTCCCTAAAGGGCACTTGGACTATCTAGGTTACCAAACGGGCACTTGGACTATGTAGGTTAACTAGTGGACAATTGGACGATCTAGGTTAACTAGCGGGTACTTTGACTATCTAGGTTAACTAGTGGTCCCTTGGACAATAGGTTAACTAGCGGGCACTTGGACTATGTAGGTCCCCTAGCAGGCATTTGGACTATATATATAACCTAGCGGGCACTTGGACTATGTAGGTTACCTAGTGGGCACTTGGACTATGTAGGTTAACTAGCAGGCCCTTGGACTATCTAGGTTAGCTAACTGGCACTTGGACTATGTAGGTTAACTAGAAGACACTTGCACGATCTAGGTTAACTAGCGGGCTCTTGCACTATGTAGGTTAACTAGCGGGCCCATTGACTACGTAGGTTAACTAGTGGGCACTTGTACGATCTAGGTGAACTAGCGGGCACTTGGACGATATAGGTTAATTAGCGGGCACTTGGATTATCTAGGTTACCTAGCAGGCACTTGGACTATGTAGGTTCCCTAGCGGGCATTTGGACTATATAAATAACCTAGCGGGCACTTAGACTCTGTAGGTTACCTAGCGGGCACTTGGACTATCTAGGTTACCTAGAGGGTTCTTGGAGTATGTAGGTTACCTAGCGGTCTGTTGGACTATCTAGGTTATCAAGCGGGCACTTGGACTATCTAGGTTAACTAACGGGCACTTGGACTATCTAGGTTAATTAACGGGCCCTTGGACTATGTAAGTTCCCTAGCGGGCACTTGGACTATGTGGGTTTCCTGGCGGGCATTTGGACGATCTAGGTTACCTAACGGGCACTTGGACTATGTAGGTTCCCTAGCGGGCACTTTGATTATTTAGGTTGCCTAGTGGGCACTTGGACTATGTAGGTTACCCAGCGGGCACTTGGACTATCTAGGTTAACTAGCGGGCACTTGGATTATCTAGGTTAACTAACGGGCACTTGGACTATGTATGTTCCAGAGCGGGCAATTGGACAATGTAGGTTCCATAGCGGGCACTTGGACTATCTAGGTTCCCTAAAGGGCACTTGGACTATCTAGGTTACCGAACGGGCACTTGGACTATGTAGGTTAATTAGCGGACAATTGGACGATCTAGGTTAACTAACGGGCACTTGGACTATGTAGGTTGCCTAGCGGGCACATGGATTATGTAGGTTCCCTATCGGGCACTTGGATAATGTAGGTTCCCTATCAGGCACTTGGACTATGTCGGTTAACTAGCAGGCACTTGGACTGTCTAGGTAACCTAGCGGGCACTTGGACTATCTATGTTAACGAACGAGCACTTGGACTATGTAGGTAACCTAGCGAGCACTTGGACAGTCTAGGTTACCTAGCGGGCACTTTGAATATCTAGGTTAACGAATGGGCACTTGGACTATGTAGGTTACCTAGCGGGCACTTGGACTATGTAGGATCCCTATGAGACATTTGTACTACTTAGGTTAACTAGCGGGCAATTTGAGTATCTAGGTTAACTAGCGGGCACTTGGACTATCTAGGTCATCTAGCGGGCCCTTGTACTAGGTAGGTTAACTAGCGGGCACTTGGACTATCTAGGTTAACTAGCGGACCTTGGACTATATAGGTTAACTACCGGGCCCTTGGACTATGTACATACCCTAGCGCGCACATGGACTATCTAGGTTACCTAGCGGGCACTTGGACTATGTACGTCCCCTAGTGGGCAATTGGACTATCTAGGTTAACTAACGGGCACTAGGACTATCTAGGTTAACTAGCGAGCACTTGGACTATCTAGGTTACCTAGCAGGCACTTGGATTATGAAGGATCCCTAGCGGGCACTTGGACAATCTAGGTTAAATAGCGGGCACTTGGACGATCTAGGTTAACTAGCGGGCACTTGGACTATCAAAGTTAACAAGTGAGCCCTTGGACTATGTAGGTTAACTAGCGGGCCTTTGGACTATCTAGGTTACCTAGCGGGCACTTGGACTATCTAAGTTAACGAACGGGCACTTGGAATATGCAGGTAACCTAGCGGGCACATGGACTATCTAGGTTACCTAGCGGGCACTTGGACTATGTACGTCCCCTAGTGGACAATTGGACTATCTAGGTTAGGTAACGGGCACTTTGAGTATCCAGGTTACCTAGCGGGAACTTGGACAATATATGTTACCTAGCGGGCACTTGGACTATCTAGGTTACCTAACCGGCACTTTGACTATCTAGGTTACATAGAGGGCACTTGGACTATGTAGGTTAACTAGCGAGCACTTGGACTCTATGTTACCTAGCGGGCACTTGGACTATCTAGGTTAAAGTACCGGCACTTGGAATATGTAGGTAACCTAGCGGGCACTTGGACAGTCTAGGTTACCTAGTGGGCACTTGGACTATCTAGGTTAACAAACGGGCACTTGGACTATGTAGGTTACTTAGCGGGCACTTGGACTATGTAGGATTCCTATCAGACATTTGGACTACTTAGGTTACCTAGCGCGCACTTGGACTATCTAGGTTAACTAGCGGGCACTTGGAATATCTAGGTCAACTAGCGGGCCCTTGTACTATATAGGTTAACTAGCGAGCACTTGGAGTATCTAGGTTAACTAGCGGACCTTGGACTACGTTGGTTAACTAGTGGGCCCTTGGACAATGTAGGTTAACTAGCTGGCACTTGGACGATCTAGGTTAACTAGAGGGCTCTTGGACTATCTAGGTTAACTAGCGTGCACTTGCACTATCTAGGTTAACTAGCGGGCACTTGGATGATCAATGTTAACTAGCGGGCCCTTTGACTATCTAGGTTAGCTAACTGGCACTTGGACTATGTAGGTTAACTAGCAGACACTTGCACGATCTAGGTTAACTAGCGGGCTCTTGCACTATGTAGTTTAACTAGTGGGCCCATTGACTATGTTGGTTAACTAGCGGGCACTTGGACCATCTAGGTTAACTAGCGGGAACTTGGACTATGTAGGTTCCCTAGCGGGCATTTGGACTATATAGATAACCTAGCGTTCATTTATACTTTGTAGGTTACCTAGCGGGCCCTTGGACTATGTAGGTTAACTAGCGGGCCCTTGGACTATGTAGGTTACCTAGCGGGCACTTGGATGATCTAGGTTAACTAGCGGGTACTTGGACTATGTAGGTTAACTAGCGGGCCTTTGGACTATGTAGATTAACTAGCGGCACTTGGACTACATAAATAACCTAGCGGGCACTTAGATTTTGTAGTTTATCTAGCAGGCACTTGGACTATCTAGGTTACTTAGCTGGCAATTGAACTATCTACGTTACCAAGCGGGTTCTGGGAGTATGTAGGTTACCTAGCGGGCTGTTGGACTATCTAGGTTACCAAGCGGGCACTTGGACTATCTAGGTTAACTAACGGGCACTTGGACTATGTAGGTTCCCTAGCGGCACTTGGACTATGTGGGTTTCCTGGCGGGCATTTGGACTATGTAGATTGCCTAGCGAGCACTTGCACTATGTAGGTTCCCTAGCGAGCACTTAGACTATGTAGGTTCCCTATCGGGTACTTGGACTGTCTAGGTTAACTAGGGGGCAATTGGATTGTCTAGGTTACCTAGTGGGCACTTGGACTATGTAGTTTACCTAGCAGGCACTTGGACTATGTAAGTTACCTAGCGGGCACTTGGACTATCTAGGTTACCTAGCGGTCACTTCGACAGTCTAGGTTACCTAGCGGGCACTTGGACTATCTTGGTTAACGAACGGGCACTTGGACTATGTAGGTTACCTAGTGGGCACTTGGACTATGTAGGATCCCTATCGGACATTTGGACTACTTAGGTTACCTAGCGAGCACTTGGACTATCTAGGTTAACTAGCGGACCTTGGACTACGTAGGTCAACTAGCGGGCCCTTGGACTATGTTGGTTAACTAGCGGGCACTTGGACGATCTAGGTTAACTGGAGGGCACTTGGATGATCAATGTTAACTAGCGGGCACTTGGACTATCTAGGTTAGCTAACGGGCACTTGGACTAAGTACGTCCCCTAGTGGGCACATGGACTATCTAGATTAACTAACGGGCACTAGGACTATCTAGGTTAACTAGCGGGCACTTGGACTATCTAGGTTACCTAGCTGGCACTTGGACTATGAATGTTCCCTAGCGGGCAATCGGATTATCTAGGTTACCTATCGGGCACTTGGACTATGTAGGTCAACTAGCGGGCCCTTGGACTATCTAGGTTAGCTAACTGGCACTTGGACGATATAGGTTAACTAGCGGGCACTTGGAGTATCTAGGTTTCCTAGCGGGCACTTGGACTATGTAAGTTCCCTAGCCTGCATTTGGACTATATAGATAACCTAGCGGGAACTTAGACTCTGTAGGTTACCTAGCAGGCACTTGGACTATCTAGGTTACCTAGCTGGCACTTGAACTATCTACGTTACCTAGCGGATTCTTGGAGTATGTAGGTTACTTAGCGGGCTGTTGGACTATCTAGGTTACCAAGCGGGCACTTGGAGTATCTAGGTTAACTAACGGGCACTTGGACTATGTAGGTTCACTATCGGGCACGTGGAGAATGTAGGTTAACTAGGGGGCACTAGGACTATGTAGGTTACCTAGCGGGCCCTTGGACTATCTAGGTTACCTAACGGGCACTTGGACTATATAGGTTCTCTAGCGGGCACTTGGACTATGTATGTTCCCTACGGACACTTGAACTATGTAAGTTAACTACCAGGCACTTGGACTATGTAGGTTAACTAGCGGGCCCTTGGACTATCTAGGTTACCTAGCGGGCTGTTTGACTATCTAGGTTACCTAGCGGGCACTTGGACTATCTAGGTTAACTAACGGGCACTTGGACTATGTAGGTTCCCTAGCGGGCCCTTGGACTATGTAAGATCCCTAGCGGGCACTTGGACTATGTGGGTTCCCTAGCGGGCATTTGGACTATCTAGGTTACCTAACGGACACTTGGACTATGTAGGTTCCCAAGCGGGCACTTGGACTATGTATGTTCCCTATGGACACTTGAACTATGTAAGTTAACCACCAGGCACTTTGACTATGTAGGTTAACTAGCGGGCCCTTGGACTATCTAGGTTACGTAGCGGGCACTTGGACTACGTAGGTTAACTACCGGGCACTTGCACTATCTAGGTTACCTGGCGGGAACTTGGACTATGTACGTTCCCTAGCGGGCACTTGGATTATCTATGTTAACTAGCGGGCACTTGGACTATGTAGGTTAACTAGGGGACACTTGGACTATGTAGTTTAAGTAGGGGACACATGCACTATGTAGGTTACCTAGCGGCACTTGTACTATCTAGGTTAACTAGCGGGCACTTGGACTATGTAGCTTCATTAGCGGGCTCTTGGACTATCTAGTTTACCTAGCAGGCACATGGACTATGTAGGTTAACTAGCGAGTACTTGGACTCTAGGTTACCTAGCTGGCACTTGGACTATCTAGGTTAACGAACAGGCACTTGGACTATAAAGGTAACCTAGCGTGCACTTGGAAAGTCTAGGTTACCTAGCGGGCACTTGGACTATCTAGGTTAACGAACGGGCACTTGGACTAAGCAGGTTACCTAGCGGGCACTTGGACTATGTAGGATCCCTATCGGACATTTGGACTACTTAGGTTACCTAGCGGGCACTTGAACTTTCTAGGTTAACTAGCGGGCACTTGGACTATCTAGGTCAACTAGCAGGCCCTTGTACTATGTAGGTTAACTAGCGAGCACTCGGACATTCTAGGATAACTAGCGGACCTTGGACTACGTAGGTTAACTAGCGGGCCCTTGGTCTATGTAGGTTGACTAGCGGGCACTTGAACGATCTAGGTTAACTAGCGTGCTCTTGCATTATGTAGGTTAACTAGCGGGCCCATTAACTATGTAGGTTAACTAACGGGCACTTGGACTATGTAGGTTTCCTATCGGGCACTTGGAGAATGTAGGTTAACTAGGGGGCACTAGGACTATGTAGGTTACCTAGTGGGCCCTTGGTCTATCTAGGTTACCTAACGGGCATTGGACTATGTAGGCTCCCTAGCGGGCACTTGGACTATCTAGGTTACCTAGCTGGCACTTGAACTATCTACGTTACCTAGCATGTTCTTGGAATATGTAGGTTCCCTAGCGGGCACTTGGATTATGTAGGTTCCCTATCGGGCACTTGGACTATGTAGGTTCCCTAGCGGGGTCCTTGGACTATGTAAGTTCCCTAGCGGGCACTTGGACAATGTGGGTTTCCTAGCGGGCATTTGGACTATGTAGGTTACCTAACGGGCACTTGGACTATGTAGGTTCCCTAGCAGGCACTTGGATTATGTAGGTTCCCTATCGGGCACTTGGACTATGTAGGTTAACTAGCGGGCACTTGGACTAACTAGTTTACCTAGCGGGCACTTGGACTATGTAGGTTAACTTGCGGACAGTTGCACGATCTAGGTTACATAGCTGGAACTTGGACTATATAGTTTACCTTGCGGGCACTTGGACTATGTAGGTTACCTAGCGGCACTTGGACTATCTAGGTTAACGAACGTGCACTTGGACTATATAGGTAACCTAGCGGACACTTGGACAATATAGGTTACCTAGCGGGCAATTGGACTATCTAGGTTCACGAACGGGCTCTTGGACTATCTAGGTTACCTAGCGGGCACTTGGACTATATAGGTTACCTAGTGGGCACTTGGACTAACTAGGTTAACGAACGGGCACTTGGACTTCTAGGTTAACGAACGGGCACTTGGTCTATGTAGGTTGCTTACCGGGCACTTGGACTATCTAGGTTAGGTAATGGGCACTTGGACTATCTAGGTTACCTAGCGGGAACTTGGACAATGTAAGTTACCTAGCGGGCACTTGGATATCTAGGTTACCTAACAGGCACTTTGACTATCTAGGTTACATAGCGGGCACTTGGACTATGTAAGTTACCTAGCGGGCACTTGGACTATCTAGGTTACCTAGCGGTCACTTCGACAGTCTAGGTTACCTAGCGGGCACTTGGACTATCTAGGTTAACGAACGGGCACTTGGACTATGTAGGTTACCTAGTGGGCACTTGGACTATGTGGGATCCCTATCGGACATTTGGACTACTTAGGTTACCTAGCGAGCACTTTGACTATCTAGGTTAACTAGCGGACCTTGGACTACGTAGGTCAACTAGCGGGCACTTGGACTATATAGGTTAACTAGCGGGCACTTGGACGATCTAGGTTAACTGGAGGGCACTTGGATGATCAATGTTAACTAGCGGGCACTTGGACTATCTTGGTTAGCTAACGGGCACTTGGACTAAGTACGTCCCCTAGTGGGCACATGGACTATCTAGATTAACTAACGGGCACTAGGACTATCTAGGTTAACTAGCGGGCACTTGGACTATCTAGGTTACCTAGCTGGCACTTGGACTATGAATGTTCCCTAGCGGGCAATTGGATTATCTAGGTTACCTATCGGGCACTTGGACTATGTAGGTCAACTAGCGGGCCCTTGGACTATCTAGGTTAGCTAACTGGCACTTGGACTATGTAGGTTAACTAGCGGACACTTGCACGATCTAGGTTAACTAGCGGGCTCTTGCACTATGTAGGTAAACTAATGGGCCCATTGGCTATGTAGGTTAACTAGCGGTCACTTGGACGATCTAGGTTAACTAGTGGGCACTTGGACGATATAGGTTAACTAGCTTGCACTTGGAGTATCTAGGTTTCCTAGCGGGCACTTGGACTATGTAAGTTCCCTAGCCTGCATTTGGACTATATAGATAACCTAGCGGGAACTTAGACTCTGTAGGTTACCTAGCAGGCACTTGGACTATCTAGGTTACCTAGCTGGCACTTGAACTATCTACGTTACCTAGCGGATTCTTGGAGTATGTAGGTTACTTAGCAAGGCTGTTGGACTATCTAGGTTACCAAGCGGGCACTTGGAGTATCTAGGTTAACTAACGGGCACTTGGATTATGTAGGTTCCCTATCGGGCACTTGGAGTATGTAGGTTCCCTAGCGGGGTCCTTGGACTATGTAAGTTCCCTAGCGGGCACTTGGACAATGTGGGTTTCCTAGCGGGCATTTGGACTATGTAGGTTACCTAACGGGCACTTGGACTATGTAGGTTCCCTAGCAGGCACTTGGATTATGTAGGTTCCCTATCGGGCACTTGGACTATGTAGGTTAACTAGCGGGCACTTGGACTAACTAGTTTACCTAGCGGGCACTTGGACTATGTAGGTTAACTTGCGGACAGTTGCACGATCTAGGTTACATAGCTGGAACTTGGACTATATAGTTTACCTTGCGGGCACTTGGACTATGTAGGTTACCTAGCGGCACTTGGACTATCTAGGTTAACGAACGTGCACTTGGACTATAAGTAACCAAGCGGACACGTGGACAATCTAGGTTACCTAGCGGGCAATTGGACTATCTAGGTTCACGAACGGGCTCTTGGACTATCTAGGTTACCTAGCGGGCACTTGGACTATATAGGTTACCTAGCGGGCACTTGGACTATGAAGGTTACCTAGTGGGCACTTGGACTATCTAGGTTAACGAACGGGCACTTGGACTTCTAGGTTAACGAACGGGCACTTGGTCTATGTAGGTTGCTTACCGGGCACTTGGACTATCTAGGTTAGGTAATGGGCACTTGGACTATCTAGGTTACCTAGCGGGAACTTGGACAATGTAAGTTACCTAGCGGGCACTTGGATATCTAGGTTACCTAACGGACACTTTGACTATCTAGGTTACATAGCGGGCACTTGGACTATGTAAGTTACCTAGCGGGCACTTGGACTATCTAGGTTACCTAGTGGTCACTTCGACAGTCTAGGTTACCTAGCGGGCACTTGGACTATCTAGGTTAACGAACGGGCACTTGGACTATGTAGGTTACCTAGTGGGCACTTGGACTATGTAGGATCCCTATCGGACATTTGGACTACTTAGGTTACCTAGCGAGCACTTGGACTATCTAGGTTAACTAGCGGACCTTGGACTACGTAGGTCAACTAGCGGGCCCTTGGACTATGTAGGTTAACTAGCGGGCACTTGGACGATCTAGGTTAACTGGAGGGCACTTGGATGATCAATGTTAACTAGCGGGCACTTGGACTATCTAGGTTAGCTAACGGGCACTTGGACTAAGTACGTCCCCTAGTGGGCACATGGACTATCTAGATTAACTAACGGGCACTAGGACTATCTAGGTTAACTAGCGGGCACTTGGACTATCTAGGTTACCTAGCTGGCACTTGGACTATGAATGTTCCCTAGCGGGCAATTGGATTATCTAGGTTACCTATCGGGCACTTGGACTATGTTGGTCAACTAGCGGGCCCTTGGACTATCTAGGTTAGCTAACTGGCACTTGGACTATGTAGGTTAACTAGCGGACACTTGCACGATCTAGGTTAACTAGCGGGCTCTTGCACTATGTAGTTAAACTAGTGGGCCCATTGACTATGTAGGTTAACTAGCGGTCACTTGGACGATCTAGGTTAACTAGTGGGCACTTGGACGATATAGGTTAACTAGCGGGCACTTGGACTATGTAAGTTCCCTAGCCTGCATTTGGACTATATAGATAACCTAGCGGTAACTTAGACTCTGTAGGTTACTTAGCAGGCACTTGGACTATCTAGGTTACCTAGCTGGCACTTGAACTATCTACGTTACCTAGCAGATTCTTGGAATATATAGGTTACTTAGCGGGCTGTTGGACTATCTAGGTTACTAAGCGGGCACTTGGAGTATCTAGGTTAACTAACGGGCACTTGGACTATGTAGGTTCACTATCGGGCACGTGGAGAATGTAGGTTAACTAGGGGGCACTAGGACTATGTAGGTTACCTAGCCGGCCCTTGGACTATCTAGGTTACCTAACGGGCACTTGGACTATATAGGTTCTCTAGCGGGCACTTGGACTATGTATGTTCCCTACGGACACTTGAACTATGTAAGTTAACTACCAGGCACTTGGACTATGTAGGTTAACTAGCGGGCCCTTGGACTATCTAGGTTACCTAGCGGGCTGTTTGACTATCTAGGTTACCTAGCGGGCACTTGGACTATCTAGGTTAACTAACGGGCACTTGGACTATGTAGGTTCCCTAGCGGGCCCTTGGACTATGTAAGATCCCTAGCGGGCACTTGGACTATGTGGGTTCCCTAGCGGGCATTTGGACTATCTAAGTTACCTAACGGACACTTGGACTATGTAGGTTCCCAAGCGGGCACTTGGACTATGTATGTTCCCTATGGACACTTGAACTATGTAAGTTAACTACCAGGCACTTGGACTATGTAGGTTAACTAGCGGGCCCTTGGACTATCTAGGTTACCTAGCGGGCACTTGGACTACGTAGGTTAACTACCGGGCACTTGCACTATCTAGGTTACCTGGCGGGCACTTGGACTATGTACGTTCCCTAGCGGGCACTTGGATTATCTATGTCAACTAGCGGGCACTTGGACTATGTAGGTTAACTAGGGGACACTTGGACTATGTAGTTTAAGTAGGGGACACATGCACTATGTAGGTTACCTAGCGGCACTTGTACTATCTAGGTTAACTAGCGGGCACTTGGACTATGTAGCTTCATTAGCGGGCTCTTGGACTATCTAGTTTACCTAGCAGGCACATGGACTATGTAGGTTAACTAGCGAGTACTTGGACTCTAGGTTACCTAGCTGGCACTTGGACTATCTAGGTTAACGAACAGGCATTTGGACTATAAAGGTAACCTAGCGTGCACTTGGAAAGTCTAGGTTACCTAGCGGGCACTTGGACTATCTAGGTTAACGAACGGGCACTTGGACTAAGCAGGTTACCTAGCGGGCACTTGGACTATGTAGGATCCCTATCGGACATTTGGACTACTTAGGTTACCTAGCGGGCACTTGGACTTTCTAGGTTAACTAGCGGGCACTTGGACTATCTAGGTCAACTAGCAGGCCCTTGTACTATGTAGGTTAACTAGCGAGCACTTGGACTTTCTAGGATAACTAGTGGACCTTGGACTTCGTAGGTTATCTAGCGGGCCCTTGGTCTATGTAGGTTGACTAGCGGGCACTTGAACGATCTAGGTTAACTAGCGGGCTCTTGCATTATGTAGGTTAACTAGCGGGCCCATTAACTATGTAGGTTGACTAGCGGGCACTTGGACTATGTAGGTTACCTAACGGGCACTTGGACTATGTAGGTTCCCTAGCAGGCACTTGGATTATGTAGGTTCCCTATCGGGCACTTGGACTATGTAGGTTAACTAGCGGGCACTTGGACTAACTAGTTTACCTAGCGGGCACTTGGACTATGTTGGTTAACTTGCGGACAGTTGCACGATCTAGGTTACATAGCTGGAACTTGGACTATATAGTTTACCTTGCGGGCACTTGGACTATGTAGGTTACCTAGCGGCACTAGGACTATCTAGGTTAACGAACGTGCACTTGGACTATATAGGTAACCTAGCGAACACTTGGACAATCTAGGTTACCTAGCGGGCAATTGGACTATCTAGGTTCACGAACGGGCACTTGGACTATCTAGGTTACCTAGCGGGCAGTTGGACTATGTAAGTTACCTAGCAGACCCGTGGACTATCTAGGTTACCTAGCGGGCACTTGGACTATGTAGGTTAACTAGCGGGCACTTGGACTATCTAGGTTACCGAACGGGCATTTGGACTATGTAGGTAACCTAGCGGGAACTTGGACAGTCTAGGTTACCTAGGGGGTTCTTGGACTTCTAGGTTAACGAACGGGTACTTGGACTATGTATGTTGCATAGCGGGCAATTGGACTATCTAGGTTAGGTAACGGGCACTTGGACTATCTAGGTTACCTAGCGGTAACTTGGACTATGTAGTTTACCTAGTGGGCACTTGGACTATCTAGGTTACCTAACGGACACTTGGACCATCTAGGTTTCTTAGCGGGCACTTGTACTATGTAGGTTAACTAACGGGCACTTGGACTATATAGGTTACCTAGCGGACCCTTGGACTATGTAGGTTACCTAGCGGGCATTTGGACTATCTAGGTTAACGAACGTGCACTTGGACTATGTAGGTAACCTAGCGGACAATTGGACAGTCTAGGTTACCATCGGGCACTTGGATTATCTAGGTTAACGAAAGGGCACTTGGACTATGTAGGTTATCTAGCGGACATTTGGATTATTTAGGTTAGCTTAAAGGAACTTGGAATATCTAGGTTACCTAGCTGGCACTTAGACTTTGTAGGTTACCTTGGGGGCACTTGTACTATCTAGGTTACCTAACGGGAACTTGGACTATGTAGGTTACCTAGCGGACACTTGGATGATCTAGGTTAATTAGCGGGCACTTGGAATATCTATGTTAACTAGATGGCCCTTGGACTATGTAGGTTAACTAGGGGGAACTTGGACTATCTAGGTTAACTAGCGGGTTCTTGGACTATGTAGGTTAACTAGCGGGCACTTGGACTATCTATGTTAACTAGCTGACCTTGGACAATGTAGGTTAACTATCGGGCACTTGTACTATCTAGGTTAACTAGCTGACCTTGGACTATGTAGGTTAACTAGCGGGCACTTGCACAATGCAGGTTCCCTAGCGGGCATTTTGACTATGTAGGTTCCCTAGCGGGCACATGGACTATATAGGTTCCCTACGGGCACTTGGACTATCTAGGTTCGCTAACGGGCACTTGGACTATGTAGGTTAACTAGCGGACACTTGGACTATCTAGGTTACCTCGCGGGTCCTTGGACTATCTAGGTTAACGAACGGGCACTTGGACTATATAGGTAACCTAGCGGGCACTTGGACAGTCTAGGTTACCTAGTCGGCCCTTGGACTATCTAGGTAAACGAACGGGCACTTGGACTATGTAGGTTACCTAGCGGGCACTTGGAATATGTAGGATCCCTATCGGACATTTGGACTACTTAGGATACCTAGCGGGCACTTGGACTATCTAGGTTAATTAGCGGGCACTTGGACTATCTAGGTCAACTAGCGGGCCCTTGTACTATGTAGGTTAACTAGCGAGCACTTGTACTATGTAGGTTAACTAGCGAGCACTTGGACTATCTAGGTTAACTAGCGGGCCCTTGGACTATGTAGGTTCCCTATGGGGCACTTGGACTATGTAGGTTAACTAGCGGGCACTTGGACTGTCTAAGTTACCTAGGGGGCAATTGGATTATCTAGGTTAACGAACGGGCACTTGGACTATCTAGGTTACCTAGCTGGCACTTGGATTATGTAGGTCAACTAGCGGGCCCTTGGACTATCTACGTTAGCTAAAGGGAACTTAGATTATGTAGGTTAACTAGCGGGCACTTGGAATATGTAGCTTAACTAGCGGACACTTGCACTATGTAGGTTAACTAGCGGGCCCATGGACTATGTAGGTTGACTAGCGGGCCCATGGACTATGTAGGTTTAGTAGCGGGCCCTTGGACTATCTAGGTTCCCTAAAGGGCACTTGGACTATCTAGGTTACCGAACGGGCACTTGGACTATCTAGGTTACCTAGCGGGCACTTGGACTATGTAGGCTAACTAGGGGGCCCTTGGATGATCTAGGTTACCTAGCGGGTACTTGAACTATCTAGGTTAACTAGTGGGTACTTGGAGTATGTAGGTTACCTACCGGGTTGTTGGACTATCTAGGTTACCTAGCGGGCACTTGGATTATCTAGGTTAACTAACGGGCACTTGGACTATCTAGGTTACCTAGCGGGCACTTGGATAATCTAGGTTAACTAACGGGCACTTGGACTATGTAGGTCAACTAGCGGGCCTTTGGACTATGTAACTTCCCTAGAGGGCCCTTGGACTATGTAACTTCCCTAGCTGGCCCTTGGACTATGTAAGTTCCCTAGCGGGCACTTGGACTATGTGGGTACCCTAGCGGGCATTTGGACTATCTAGGTTACCTAAAGGGCACTTGGACTATGTAGGTTAACTAGCGGGCATTTGGACTATGTAGGTTACCTAGCGGGCACTTGGACTCTCTAGGTTCCCTATCGGGCACTTGCAGAATGTAGGTTAACTAGGGGGCACTAGGACAATGTTGGTTACCTAGCAGACCTTTGGACTATCTAGGTTACCTAGGGAGAACTTGGACGATGTCGGTTAACTAGTGGGCACTTGGACTATCTAGGTTACCTATTTGGCACTTGGACTATGTAGGTTAACTAGCGGGCACTTGAACTATCTAGGTTACCTAGCGGGCACTTGGACTATGTACGTTCCCTAGCGGGCACTTGGACTATCTACCTTACCTAGCGGGCATTTGGACTATGTACGTTCCCTAGGAGGCACTTGGACTATCTATATAACTAGTGGGCACTTGCAATATGTAGGTTACCTAGCAGGCACTTGGACTATCTAGGTTAACTAGCGGGCACTTGGACTATGTAGGTTCCTTAGCGGGCACTTGGACTATCTAGGTTGCCTAGCGGGCACTTGGACTATGTAGGTTAATTAGCAGGCACTTGGACAATCTAGGTTAACTAGCGGGCACTTGGACTATGTAGGTAACCTAGCGGGCACTTGGAGAGTCTAGGTTACCTAGCGGGCACTTGGACTTCTAGGTTAATGAAAGGGCACTTGGACTATGTATGTTGCATAGCGGGCAATTGGACTATCTAGGTTAGGTAACGGGCACTTGGACTATCTAGTTTACCTAGCGGGCACTAGGACTATGTAGGTCAACTAGCGGGCCCTTGGACTATGTACGTTCCCTAGGGCCACTTGGACTATCTATGTTAACTAGCGGGCACGTGGAATATGTAGGTTAACTAGCGGACACTTGCACTATGTAGGTTACCTAGCAGGCACTTGGACTATCTAGGTTAACTAGCGGACACTTGCACTATGTAGGTTACCTAGCAGGCACTTGGACTATCTAGGTTAACTAGCGGGCACTTGGACTATATAGGTTACCTAGCGGGCACTTGGACTATGTAGGTTACCTAGCGGGCACGTGACTTCTAGATTAACGAACGGGCTCTTGGACTATGTAGGTTGCCTAAGGGGCACTTAGACTATATAGGTTAGGTAACGGGCACTTGGACTATCTAGGTTACCTAGCGGAAACTTGGACAATGTAAGTTACCTAGCGGGCATTTGAACTAACTAGGTTACCTAACGGGCACTTTGACTATCTAGGTTACATCGCGGGCACGTGTACTATGTAGGTTAATATGTGAGCACTTGGACTCTAGGTTAACTAGCGGGCACTTGGACTATCTAGGTTACCTCGCGGGCCCTTGGACTATCTAGGTTAACGAACGGGCACTTGGACTATGTAGGTAACCTAGCGGGCACTTGGACAGTCTAGGTTACCTAGCGGGCCCTTGGACCATCTAGGTTAACGAACGGGCACTTGGACTATGTAGGTTACCTACCGGGCACTTGGACTATGTAGGATCCCTATCGGACATTTGGACTACTTAGGATACCTAGCGGGTACTTGGACAATCTAAGTTAACTAGCGGGCACTTGGACTATCTAGGTCAACTAGCGGGCCCTTGTATTATGTAGGTTAACTAGCGAGCACTTGGACTATCTAGGTTAACTAGCGGACCTTGGACTATGTAGGTTAACTAGCGGGCCCTTGGACTACGTACGTTTACTAGCGGGCACTTGGACGATCTAGGTTAACTAGTGGGCACTTGGACTATCTAGGTTACCTAGTGGGCACTTGGACTATGTAGGTTCCCTAGCGGGCATTTGGACTATATAGATAACCTAGCGGGCACTTAGACTTTGTAGGTTACCTAGCGGTCACTTGGACTATCTAGGTCAACTAGCAGGCCCTTGTACTATGTAGGTTAACTAGCGAGCACTTGGACTATCTAGGTTAACTAGCGGACCTTGGACTATGTAGGTTAACTAGCAGGCCCTTGGACTATGTAGGTTCCCTATCGGGCCCTTGGACTATGTAGGTTAACTAGTGGGCACTTGGACTGTCTAAGTTACCTAGCGGGCACTTGGATTATCTAGGTTAACGAACGGGCACTTGGACTATCTAGGATCCCTAGCGGGCACTTGGACTATCTAGGTTACCTAGCTGGTACTTGGACTATGTAGGTCAACTAGCGGGCCCTTGAACTATCTAGGTTAGCTAACGGGCACTTAGATTATGTAGGTTAACTAGCGGGCACTTGGAATATGTAGGTTAACTAGCGGACACTTGCACTATGTAGGTTAACTAGCGGGCCCATGGACTATGTAGGTTTAGTAGCGGGCCCTTGGACTATCTAGGTTCCCTAAAGGGCACTTGGACTATCTAGGTTACAGAACGGGCACTTGGACTATCTAGGTTACCTAGCGGGCACTTGGACTATGTAGGCTAACTAGGGTGTCCTTGGACGATCTAGGTTACCTAGCGGGTACTTGAACTATCTAGGTTAACTAGTGGGTACTTGGAGTATGTAGGTTACCTACCGGGCTGTTGGACTATCTAGGTTACATAGCGGGCACTTGGATTATCTAGGTTAACTAACGGACACTTGGACTATGTAGGTTTCCTAGCGGGCTGTTGGACTATGTAGGTTCCCTAGCGGGCTGTTGGACTATGTAACTTCCCTAGCGGGCCCTTGGACTATATAAGTTCCCTACGGGCCCTTGGACTATGTAACTTCCCTAGCAGGCCCTTGGACTATGTAAGTTCCCTAGCGGGCCCTTGGACTATGTAAGTTCCCTAGCGGGCACTTGGACTATGTGGGTACCCTAGCGGGCATTTGGACTATCTAGGTTACCTAACGGGCACTTGAGCTATGTAGGTTAACTAGCGGGCATTTGGACTATGTAGGTTACCTAGCGGGCACTTGGACTATGTAGGTTCCCTATCGGGCACTTGCAGAATGTAGGTTAACTAGGGGGCACTAGGACAATGTAGGTTACCTAGCAGGCCTTTGGACTATCTAGGTTACCTAGGGGGAACTTGGACGATGTAGGTTAACTAGTGGGCACTTGGACTATCTAGGTTACCTAGCAGGCAATTGGACTATGTAGGTTAACTAGCGGGCACTTGGACTATCTAGGTTACCTGGCGGGCACTTGGACTATGTACGTTCCCTAGCGGGCACTTGGACTATCTACCTTACCTAGCGGGCACTTGGACTATGTCCGTTATCTAGGGGGCACTTGGACTATCTATGTTAACTAGCGGGCACTTGGAATATGTAGGTTACCTAGCAGGCACTTGGACTATCCAGGTTAACTAGCGGGCACTTGGACTATCTCGGTTAACTAGCATGCACTTGGACTATGTAGGTTCCTTAGCAGGCACTTGGACTATCTAGGTTGCCTAGCGGGCACTTGGACTATGTAGGTTAATTAGCAGGCACTTGGACAATCTAGGTTAACTAGCGGGCACTTGGACTATGTAGGTTAACTAGAGGACACTTGGACTATCTAGGTTAACTAGTGGGCCCTTGGACTATGTAGATTAACTAGCAGGCACTTGGACAATCTAGGTTAACTAGCGGGCACTTGGACGATCTAGGTTACTAGCGGGCAGCTGGACTATCAAAGTTAACAAGTGAGCCCTTGGACTATGTAGTTTAACTAGTGGGTCCTTGGACTCTCTAGGTTACCTAGCGGGCACTTGGACTATGTAGGTTACCTAGTGGACCCTTGGACTATCTAGGTTAACGAACGGGCACTTGGAATATGAAGGTAACCTTGCGGGCACTTGTACTGTCTAGGTTACCTAGCAGGCAGTTGGACTTCTAGGTTAACAAACGGGCTATTGGACTATATAGGTTCCCTAGCGGGCACTAGGACTATCTATGTTAGGTAAAGGGAACTTGGACTATCTAGGTTACCTAGCGGGAACTTTGACAATGTAAGTTACCTAGCAGGCACTTGGACTATCTAGGTTACATAGCGGGCACTTGGACTATGTAGGTTAACTAGCGAGCACTTGGACTCTAGGTTACCAAGCGGGCACTTGGACTATCTAGGTTACCTAGCGGGCCCTTGGACTATGTAGGTTTCCTAGCGGGCACTTGGACTATTTAGGTTACCAAGCAGGCCCTTGGACTATCTAGGTTCCCTAGCGGGCCCTTGCACTATCTAGGTTCCCAAGTGGGCACTTGTACTATCTAGGTTACCTAGCTGGCACTTGGACTATGTAGGTCAACTAGCGGGCCCTGAACTATCTTGGTTAGCTAACGGGCACTTAGATTATGTAGGTTAACTAGCGGGCACTTGGAATATGTAGGTTAACTAGCGGACACTTGCACTATGTAGGTTAACTAGCGGGCCCATGGACTATATAGGTTTACTAGCGGGCCCTTGGACTATCCAGGTTCCCTTAAGGGCACTTGGACTATCTAGTTACCGAACGGGCACTTGGACTATCTAGGTTACCTAGCGGGCACTTGGACTATGTAGGCGAACTAGGGGGCCCTTGGACGATCTAGGTTACCTAGCGGGTATTTGAACTATCTAAGTTAACTAGCGGGCACCTGCACTATCTAGGTTACTTAGTGGGCATTGGACTATGTAAGTTCCCTAGTGGGCACTTGGACTGTCTATGTTAACTAGCGGGCACTTGGAATATGTAGGTTAACTAGCGGACACTTGCACTAAGTAGGTTACCTAGCAGGCACTTGGACTATCTAGGGTAACTAGCGGGCACGTGGACTATCTAGGTTAACTAGCGTGCACTTGGACTATGTAGGTTCCTTAGCGGGCACTTGGACTATCTAGGTTGCCTAGCGGGCACTTGGACTATGTAGGTTAACTAGCGTGCCCTTGGACTATGGAGGTTAACTAGCAGGCACTTGGACAATCTAGGGTAACTAGCGGGCACTTGGACGATCTAGGTTTTCTAGCGCGCACTTGGACTAACCAAGTTAACAAGTGAGCCCTTGGACTATGTAGGTTACCTAGCGGGCACTTGGACTATATAGGTTACCTAGCGGGCACTTGGACAATGTAGGTTACCTAGTGGGCACTTGGACGATCTAGGTAACCTAGCGGGTACTTGAACAATCTAGGTTAACTAGCGGGCACTTGCACTATCTAGGTTACCTAGCGGGCACTTGGACTGTCTAGGTTAACGAACGGGCACATGGAATATGCAGGTAACCTAGCGGGCACTTGGACTGTCTAGGTTACCTAGCGGGCACTTGGACTTCTAGGTTAACGAATGGGCACTTGGCCTATGTAGGTTGCTTAGCGGGCACTTGGACTATCTAGGTTAAGCATCGGGCACTTGGATTATCTAGGTTACCTAGCGGGAACTTGGACAATGTAAGTTACCTAGCGGGCACATGGACTATCTAGGTTACCTAATGGCCCTTTGACTATCTCGGTTACATAGCGGGCCCTTGGACTATATAGGTAACTTAGCGGGCACTTGGACTGTCTAGGTTACCTAGCGGGCATTTTGCCTATCTAGGTTAACGAACGGGCACTTGGACTATCTAGGTCAACTAGCGGGCCCTTGTACTATGTAGGTTAACTAGCGGGCACTTGGACTATCTAGGTTAATTAGCGGACCTTGTACTATGTAGGTTAACTAGCAGGCCCTTGGACTATGTAGGTTAACTAGCGGGCACTTGGACTATCTAGGTTTCCTAGCTGGCACTTGGACTATGTACATAACCTAGTGCGCACTTGGACTATCTAGGTTACCTAGCGGGCGGGCACTAGGATTATGTACGTCCCCTAGTGGGCACTTGGACTATCTAGGTTAACTAACGGGCACTAGGACTATCTCGGTTAACTAGCGGGCACTTGGACTATCTAGGTTACCTAGCAGGCACTTGGATTATGAAGGATCCCTAGCGGGCACTTGGACTATCTAGGTTACCTAGCGGGCACTTGGACTATGTAGGTTAACTAGCGGACACTTGCACGATCTAGGTTAACTAGCTGGCCCTTGCACTATGTTGGTTAACTAGCGGGCCCATAGATTATGTAAGTGTACTAGCAGGCACTTGGACTATCTAGGTTAACTAGCGGGCCCTTGGACTATGTAGTTTCCCTAGCGGGCATTTGGACTATTTATGTTACCAAGAGGGCACTTGGACTATGTAGGTTACCTAGCGAGCACTTGGACTGTCTAGGTTACCTAGCGGGCATTTGGATTATCAAGGTTAATGAACGGGCACTTGGACTATGTAGATTACCTAGCCGCCACTTGGACTATCTATGTTAGCTAACAGGCACTTGGATATTAGGTTCCCTAGCGGGCACTTGTACTATATAGGATACCTAGCTGGCACGTGGACTATGTAGGTCAACTAGCGGGTCCTTGGACTATCTAGGTTAGCTAACGGGCACTTAGATTATGTAGGTTAACTAGCGGGCACTTGGAATATGTAGGTTAACTAGCGGACACTTGCACTATGTAGGTTGACTAGTGGGCCCATGGACTATATAGGTTTACTAGCGGGCCCTTGGACTATGTAGGTTCCCTAAAGGGCACTTGGAGTATCTAGGTTACCGAACGGGCACTTGGACTATCTAAGTTACCTAGCGGGCACTTGGACTATGTAGGCTAACTAGGGGGCCCTTGGACGATCTAGGTTACCTAGCGGGTACTTGAACTATCTAGGTTAACTAGCGGACACTTTTACTATCTAGGTTACCTAGCGGGCACTTGGACTATGTACGTTCCCTAGCGGGCAGTTGGACTATCTACGTTAACTAGCGGGCACTAGGAATATGTAGGTTAACTAGCGGACACTTGCACTATGTAGGTTACTTAGCGGGCCCTTGAACTATGTAGATTAACTAGCGGCACTTGGACTATCCACATTAACTAGCGGGCCCTTCGACTATGTAGATTCCCTAGCGTGCACTTGGACTATGTAGGTTCCCTAGCGGGCACTCGGACTCTGTATGTTCCCTACGGACACTTGAACTATGTAAGTTAACTACCGGGCACTTGGACTATGTAGGTTAACTAGCGGGCCCTTGGACTATCTAGCTTATCTAGTGGGCACTCGGAATATGTAGGTTAACTACTGGGCACTTACACTATCTAGGTTACTGAACGGGCATTTGGACTATGTAGGTAACCTAGCGGGCACTTGGATAGTCTAGGTTACCTAGCGGGCATTTGGACTTCTAGGTTAACGAACGGGCACTTGGACTATGTATGTTGCATAGCGGCAATTGGACTATCAAGGTTAGGTAACGGGCACTTGGACTATCTAGGATTTTTAGCGGGCACTTGGACGATCTAGGTAAACTAGAGGGCACTTGGACTATCTAGGTTAACTAGCATGCACTTGGAATATCTAGGTTTCTTAGCGGGTCCTTGGACTATGAAGGGTAACTAGCGGACCCTTGGACTATGTAGGTTAACTAGCGGCACTTGGACTATCTAGGTTAAGTAGCGGGCGCTTGGACTATGTAGGTTCGCTAGTGGGCATTTGGACTGTATAGGTTACCTAGTGGGCACTTAGATTATGTAGGTTACCTAGCGGGCACTTGGACTATCTAGGTTACCAAGCGGGTCCTTGGATTATGTAGGTTTCCTAGCGGGCACTTGGACTATCTAGGTTAACGAACAGACACTTAGACTATGTAGGTAACCTAGCGGGCACTTGGACAATCTAGGTTACCTAGCTTGCACTTGGACTCTGTAGGTCAACTAGGGGGCCCTTGGACTATCTAGGTTAGTAAAGGGCACTTAGATTATGTAGGTTACCTAGCGGGCTCTTGGAGTATGTAGGCTAACTAGGGGGCCCTTGGACGATCTAGGTTACCTAGCAGGTACTTGAACTCTCTAGGTTACCTAGTGGGAACTTGGACTATGTAGGTTAACTAGCGGACACTTGCACTATGTAGGTTACCTAGCAGGCACTTGCACTATCAAGGTTGCCTAGCGGGCACTTGGACTATGTAGGTTAACTAGCGTGCCCTTGGACTATATAGGTTAACTAGCGGGCCCTCGGACTATCTAGGTTACCTAGCGGGCACTTGGACTATGTAGGTTACCTAGTGGGCACTTGGACAATCTAGGTTAACGAGCGGGCACTTGGAATATGCAGGTAACCTAGCGGGCACTTGGACTGTCTAGGTTTCCTAGCGGGCACTTGGACTTCTAGGTGAACGAACAGGCTCTTGGACTATGTAGGTTACCTAGCGGGCACTTGGACTATCTAGGTTAGGTAACGGGCACTTGGACTATCTAGGTTACCTAGTGGGAACTTGGACAATCTAAGTTACCTAATGGGCATTTGGACTATCTAGGTTACCTAACGGGCACTTTGACTATCTAGGTTACATAGCGGGCACTTGGACTATGTAGGTTAACTAGCGAGCACTTGGACTCTAAGTTACCTAGCGGGCACTTGGCTATCTAGGTTACCTAGCGGGCCCTTGGACAATCTAGGTTAACGAACGGGCACTTGGACAATGTAGGTAACCTAGCGGGCACTTGAACAGTCTAGGTTACCTAGAGGGCACTTGGACTATCTAGGTTAACGAATGGGCACTTGGATTATGTAGGTTACCTAGCAGGCACTTGGACGATCTAGGTTAACTAGAGGGCACTTGGTCTATCTAGTTTACCCAGCTGGCACTTGAACTATCTACGTTGCCTAGCGGGGTCTTGGAGTATGTAGGTTACCTAGCGGGCTGTTGGACTATCTAGGTTACCTAGAGGGCACTTGGACTATCTAGGTTAACTAACGGGCACTTGGACTATGTAGGTTCCCTAGCGGGCCCTTGGACTATGTAAGTTCCCTAGCAGGCACATGGATTATGTGGGTTTCCTGGTTGGCATTTGGACTATCTAGGTTACCTAACTGGCACTTGCACTATGTAGGTTCCCTAGCAGGCACTTGGAATATGCTGGTTCCCTATCGGGCACTTGGACTATGTAGGTTAACTAGAGGGTATTTGGACTATGTAGGTTACCTAGCGGGCACTTGGACTATGTAGGTTCCCTATCAGGTACTTGGAGAATGTAGGTTAACTAGGGGCACTTGGATAGTCTAGGTTACCTAGCGGGCACTTGGAGAATGTAGGTTAACTAGGGGCACTTGGATAGTCTAGGTTACCTAGCGGGCACTTGGACTATCTAGGTTCCCTAAAGGGCACTTGGAGTATCTCGGTTACCGAACGGACACTTGGACTATCTAAGTTACCTAGCGGGCACTTGGACTATGTAGGCTAACTAGGGGGCCCTTGGACGATCTAGGCTACCTAGCGGGTACTTGAACTATCTAGGTTAACTAGCGGACACTTTTACTATATAGGTTACCTAGCGGGCACTTGGACTATGTACTTTCCCTAGCGGGCAGTTGGACTATCTACGTTAACTAGCGGGCACTAGGAATATGTAGGTTAACCAGCGGACACTTGCACTATGTAGGTTACCTAGCGGGCCCTTGAACTATGTAGATTAACTAGCGGCACTTGGACTATCTACATTAACTAGCGGGCCCTTCGACTATGTAGATTCCCTAGCGTGCACTTGGACTATGTAGGTTCCCTAGCGGGCACTCGGACTCTGTATGTTCCCTACGGACACTTGAACTATGTAAGTTAACTACCGGGCACTTGGACTATGTAGGTTAACTAGCGGGCCCTTGGACTATCTAGGTTACCTAGTGGGTACTTGGACTATGTAGGTTAACTACCGGGCACTTGCACTATCTAGGTTACTGAACGGGCATTTGGACTATGTAGGTAACCTAGCGGGCACTTGGATAGTCTAGGTTACCTAGCGGGCACTTGGACTTCTAGGTTAACGAACGGGCACTTGGACTATGTATGTTGCATAGCGGCAATTGGACTATCAAGGTTAGGTAACGGGCACTTGGACTATCTAGGATTCTTAGCGGGCACTTGGGCGATCTAGGTTAACTAGAGGGCACTTGGACTATCTAGGTTAACTAGCATGCACTTGGAATATCTAGGTTTCTTAGCGGGTACTTGGACTATGAAGGGCAACTAGCGGACCCTTGGAGTATGTAGGTTAACTAGCGGCACTTGGACTATCTAGGTTAAGTAGCGGGCGCTTGGACTATGTAGGTTCGCTAGCGGGCATATGGACTATATAGGTTACCTAGCGGGCACTTAGATTATGTAGGTTACCTAGCGGACACTTGGACTATCTAGGTTACCAAGCAGGCCCTTGGACTATGTAGGTTTCCTAGCGGGCACTTGGACTATCTAGGTTAACGAACAGACACTTAGACTATGTAGGTAACCTAGCGGGCACTTGGACAGTCTAGGTTACCTGGCTCGCACTTGGACTCTGTAGGTCAACTAGGGGGCCCTTGGACTATCTAGGTTAGTAAAGGGCACTTAGATTATGTAGGTTACCTAGCGGGCACTTGGAGTATGTAGGCTAACTAGGGGGCCCTTGGACGATCTAGGTTACCTAGCGGGTACTTGAACTATCTAGGTTACCTAGTGGGAACTTGGACTATGTAGGTTACCTAGCAGGCACTTGCACTACCAAGGTTGCCTAGCGGGCACTTGGACTATGTAGGTTAACTAGCGTGCCCTTGGACTATCTAGGTTACCTAGCGGGCACTTGGACTATGTAGGTAAACTAGAGGACACTTGGACTATATAGGTTACCTAGTGGGCACCTGGACTATGTAGGTTACCTAGTGGGCACTTGGACTATCTAGGTTAACGAGCGGGCACTTGGAATATGCAGGTAACCTAGCGGGCACTTGGACTGTCTAGGTTTCCTAGCGGGCACTTGGACTTCTAGGTTAACGAACAGGCTCTTGGACTATGTAGCTTACCTAGCGGGCACTTGGACTATCTAGGTTACCTAGTGGGAACTTGGACAATCTAAGTTACCTAGCGGGCACTTGGACTATCTAGGTTACCTAACGGGCACTTTGACTATCTAGGTTACATAGCGGGCACTTGGACTATGTAGGTTAACTAGCGAGCACTTGGACTCTAAGTTACCTAGCGGGCACTTGGCTATCTAGGTTACCTAGCGGGCCCTTGGTCTATCTAGGTTAACGAACGGGCACTTGGACTATGTAGGTAACCTAGCGGGCACTTGAACAGTCTAGGTTACCTAGAGGGCACTTGGACTATCTAGGTTAACGAACGGGCACTTGGATTATGTAGGTTACCTAGCAGGCACTTGGACGATCTAGGTTAACTAGATGGCACTTGGACTATCTAGGTTACCCAGCTGGCACTTGAACTATCTACGTTGCCTAGCGGGTTCTTGGAGTATGTAGGTTACCTAGCGGGCTGTTGGACTATCTAGGTTACCTAGAGGGCACTTGGACTATCTAGGTTAACTAACGGGCACTTGGACTATGTAGGTTCCCTAGCGGGCCCTTGGACTATGTAAGTTCCCTAGCAGGCACATGGATTATGTGGGTTTCCTGGTGGGCATTTGGACTATCTAGGTTACCTAACTGGCACTTGGACTATGTAGGTTCCCTAGCGGGCACTTGGATTATGTTGGTTCCCTATCGGGCACTTGGACTATGTAGGTTAACTAGAGGGTATTTGGACTATGTAGGTTACCTAGCGGGCACTTGGACTATGTAGGTTCCCTATCGGGCACTTGGAGAATGTAGGTTAACTAGGGCCACTAGGACTATGTAGGTTCCCTATCGGGCACTTGGAGAATATAGGTTAACTAGGGGCACTAGGACTATGTAGGCTACCTAGCGGGCCCTTGGACTATCTAGGTTACCTAGTGGGCATTTGGATTATGTAGGCTCCTTAGCGGGCATTTGGACTATATAGATTCCCTAGCGGGCACTTGGACTGTCTAGGTTACCTAGCGGGCACTTTGACTATCTAAGTTAACAAACGGGCACTTGGACTATCTAGGTCAACTAGCGGGCCCTTGTACTATGTAGGTTAACTAGCGGGCACTTGGACTATCTAGGTTAATTAGTGGACCTTGTACTATGTAGGTTAACTAGCAGGCCCTTGGACTATGTAGGTTAACTAGCGGGCACTTGGACTATCTAGGTTTCCTAGCTGGCACATGGACTATGTACATACCCTAGTGCGCACTTGGACTATCTAGGTTACCTAGCGGGCGGGCACTTGGATTATGTATGTCCCCTAGTGGGCATTTGGACTATCTAGGTTAACTAACGGGCACTAGGACTATCTCGGTTAACTAGCGGTCACTTGGACTATCTAGGTTACCTAGCAGGCACTTCGATTATGAAGGATCCCTAGCGGGCACTTGGACTATCTAGGTTACCTAGCGGGCACTTGGACTATGTAGGTTAACTAGCGTACACTTGCACGATCTAGGTTAACTAGCTGGCCCTTACACTATGTAGGTTAACTAGCGGGCCCATGGATTATGTAAGTGTACTAGCAGGCACTTGGACTATCTAGGTTAACTAGCGGGCACTTGGACTATGTAGTTTCCCTAGCGGGCATTTGGACTATTTATGTTACCAAGAGGGCACTTGGACTATGTAGGTTACCTAGCGAGCACTTGGACTGTCTAGGTTACCTAGCGGGCATTTGGATTATCAAGGTTATCGATCAGGCACTTGGAGTATGTAGGTTACCTAGCCGCCACTTGGACTATCTATGTTAGCTAACAGGCACTTGGATATTAGGTTCCCTAGCGGGCACTTGTACTATATAGGATACCTAGCTGGCACTTGGACTATGTAGGTCAACTAGCGGGTCCTTGGAATATCTAGGTTAGCTAACGGGCACTTAGATTATGTAGGTTAACTAGCGGGCACTTGGAATATGTAGGTTAACTAGCGGACACTTGCACTATGTAGGTTAACTAGCGGGCGCATGGACTATGTAGGTTTACTAGCGGTCCCTTGGACTTTCTCGGGTAACTAGCGCGCACTTGCACTATCTAGGTTTCCTAGCGGGCACTTGGACTATCTAGGTTAACGAACAGACACTTAGACTATGTAGGTAACCTAGCGGGCACTTAGACAGTCTAGGTTAATTAGCTGGCACTTGGACTATGTAGGTCAACTAGGGGGCCCTTGGACTATCTAGGTTAGTAAAGGGCACTTAGATTATGTAGGTAACCTAGCGGGCACTTGGAGTATGTAGGCTAACTAGGGGGCCCTTGGACGATCTAGGTTACCTAGCGGGTACTTGAACTATCTAGGTTACCTAGTGGGAACTTGGACTATTTAGGTTAACTAGCGGACACTTGCACTATGTAGGTTACCTAGCAGGCACTTGCACTATCAAGGTTGCCTAGCGGGCACTTGGACTATGTAGATTAACTAGCGTGCCCTTGGACTATGTAGGTTAACTAGCTGGCCCTTGGACTATCTAGGTTACCTGGCGGGCACTTGGACTATGTAGGTTAACTAGAGGACACTTGGACTATATATGTTACCTAGCATGCCCTTGGACTATGTAGGTTACCTAGCGGGCCCTTGAACTATGTAGATTAACTAGCGGCACTTGGACTATCTACATTAACTAGCGGGCCCTTCGACTATGTAGATTCCCTAGCGGGCACTTGGACTCTGTATGTTCCCTACGGACACTTGAACTATGTAAGTTAACTACCGGGCACTTGGACTATGTAGGTTAACTAGCGGGCCCTTGGACTATGTAGGTTACCTAGTGGGCACTTGGACTATGTAGGTTAACTACCGGGCACTTGCACTATCTAGGTTACCGAACGGGCATTTGGACTATGTAGGTAACCTAGCGGGCACTTGGATAGTCTAGGTTACCTAGCGGGCACTTGGATTCTAGGTTAACGAACGGGCACTTGGACTATGTATGTTGCATAGCGGCAATTGGAGTATCAAGGTTAGGTAACGGACACTTGGACTATCTAGGATTCTTAGCGGGCACTTGGACGATCTAGGTTAACTAGAGGGCACTTGGACTATCTAGGTTAACTAGCATGCACTTGGAATATCTAGGTTTCTTAGCGGGTACTTGGACTATGAAGGGTAACTAGCGGACCCTTGGACTATGTAGGTTAAATAGCGGCACTTGGACTATCTAGGTTAAGTAGCGGGCGCTTGGACTATGTAGGTTCGCTAGCGGGCATTTGGACTGTATAGGTTACCTAGCGGGCACTTAGATTATGTAGGTTACCTAGCGGGCACTTGGACTATCTAGGTTACCAAGCGGGCCCTTGGACTATGTAGGTTTCCTAGCGGGCACTTGGACTATCTAGGTTAACGAACAGACACTTAGACTATGTAGGTAACCTAGCGGGCACTTGGACAGTCTAGGTTACCTAGCTGGCACTTGGACTCTGTAGGTCAACTAGGGGGCCCTTGGACTATCTAGGTTAGTAAAGGGCACTTATATTATGTAGGTAACCTAGCGGGCACTTGGAGTATGTAGGCTAACTAGGGGGCCCTTGGACGATCTAGGTTACCTAGCGGGTACTTGAAGTATCTAGGTTACCTAGTGGGAACTTGGACTATGTAGGTTACTAGCGGACACTTGCACTATGTAGGTTACCTAGCAGGCACTTGCACTATCAAGGTTGCCTAGCGGGCACTTGGACTATGTAGATTAACTAGCGTGCCCTTGGACTATATAGGTTAACTAGCGGGCCCTTGGACTATCTAGGTTACCTAGCGGGCACTTGGACTATGTAGGTTAACTAGAGGACACTTGGACTATATAGGTTACATAGCGGGCACTTGGACTATGTAGGTTACCTAGTGGGCACTTGGACTCTGTATGTTCCCTACGGACACTTGAACTATGTATGTTAACTACCGGGCACTTGGACTATGTAGGTTAACTAGCGGGCCCTTGGACTATGCAGATTCCCTAGCGGGCACTTGGACTCTGTATGTTCCCTACGGACACTTGAACTATGTAAGTTAACTACCGGGCAATTGGACTATGTAGGTTAACTAGCGGGCCCTTGGACGATCTAGGTTACCTAGCGGGCATTTGGATTATGTAGGCTCCCTAGCGGGCATTTGGACTATATAGATTACCTAGCGGGCAATTAGACTTTGTAGGTTACCTAGCGGGCACTTTGACTATCTAGGTTACCTAGCTGGCACTTCAACTATCTACGTTACCTAGCTGTTACTTGGAGTATGTAGGTTACCTACTGGGCTCTTGGACTATCTAGGTTACCTAGCGGGCACATGGACTATCTAGGTTAACAACGGGCACTTGGACTATGTAGGTTCCCTAGCGGGCCCTTGGACTATGTAAGTTCCCTAGCGGGCACTTGGACTATGTGGGTTCCCTAGCGGGCATTAGGACTATCTGGGTTACCTATCGGGCACTTGGACTATGTAGGTTAACTAGCGGGCTTTGGACTATGTAGGTTACCTAGCGGGCACTTGGACTATGTAGGTTCCCTATCGTTCACTTAGACTATGTAGGTAACCTAGTGGTCACTTGAACTGTCTAGGTTACCTAGCGGGCACTTGGACTATGTAGGTTAACTAGCGAGCACTTGGAATAACTAGGTTAACTAGCGGGCACTTGGACTATTAGGGTCCCTAGCGGGCATTTGAACTATATAGGTTACCTAGCGGGCACTTGGACTATGTAGGTTAACGGACAGGCACTTGGACTATGTAGGTAACCTAGTGTTCACTTGAACTGTCTAGGTTACCTAGCGGGCCCTTGGATGATGTAGGTTAACTAGCGGGCCCTGGGACTATGTAGGTTAACTAGCGGGCCCTTGGAATATGTAGATTAACTAGCGGGCACTTGGACTATGTATGTTCCAGAGTGGGCTCTTGGACTATGTTGGTTCCCTACCAGGCACTTGGACTATGTAAGTTCTAGAGCGGGTACATGGACTATCTAGGTTCCCTACGAGCACTTGGACTATGTAGGTTAACTAGCGGACACTTGGACTATCTAGGTTCCCTAATGAGCACTTGGACTATGTAGGTTAACTAGAGGACCCTTGGATGATCTAGGTTAACTAGCGGGTACTTGGACTATCTACGTTAACTAGCGGGCCCTTGGACTATGTAGATTCCCTAGCGTGCACTTGGACTACGTAGGTTCCCTAGCGGGCATTTGGACTATGTATGTTCCCTACGGACACTAGAACTATGTAAGTTAACTACCGGGCACTTGGACTATGTAGGTTAACTAGAGGGACCTTGGACTACGTAGGTTAACTAGCGGACACTTGGACTATCTAGGTTAACTAGCGGGCACTTGGACTATGTAGGTTAACTAGCGGACACTTGCATTATGTAGGTTACCTAGCGGGCACTTGGACTATGAAGGTTAACTAGCAGGCCTTGGACTATCTAGGTTACCTAGCAGGCACTTGGACTATGTAGGTTAACTAGAGGACACATGGACGATCTAGGTTAACTAGTGGGCCCTTGGACTATATAGGTTAACTAGCCAGTACTTGGACGATCTAGGTTAACTAATGGGCACTTTGACTCTCTAGGAAACCTAGCAGGCACTTGGACTATGTAGGTTAACTAGCGGGCCCTTGGACTATCTAGGTTACCTAGATAACACTTGGACTATATAGGTTCCCTAGCGGGCACTTGGAATATCTAGGTTAACGAACGGGCACTTGGACTATGCAGGTAACCTAGCGGGCACTTGGACTATCTAGGTTAGGTAACAGGCACTTGGACAATCTAGGTTACCTAGCAGGAACTTTGACAATGTAGTTTACGTAGCGGGCACTTGGACGATCTAGGTTACCTAACGGGCACTTTGACTCTCTAGGTAACCTAGCGGGCACTTGGACTATGTAGGTTAACTAGCGGTCACTTGGACTATCTAGGTTAACTAGCGGGCCCTTGGACTATGTAGGTAACCCAGGGGGCACTTGGACTGTCTAGGTTACCTTGCGGGCACTTTGACTATCTAGGTTAACTAGCGAGCACTTGGACTATGTAGGTTAACTAGCGGACACTTGCACGATCTAGGTTAACTAGCGGGCCCTTGCACTATGTAGATTATTAGCGGGCCCATGGATTATGTAGGTTTACTAGCAGGCACTTGTCTATCTAGGTTAACTAGAGGGCACTTGGACAATGTAGTTTCCCTAGCGGGCAGTTGGACTATTTAGGTTACCAAGGGGGCACTTGGACTATGTATGTTACCTAGCGAGCACTTGTACTATCTAGGTTACCTAGCAGGCACTTTGACTATCTAGGTTAACTAACGGACACTTGGACTATGTAGGTTGCCTTGCGGGCACTTGGACTATGTAGGTTCCCTAGCGGGCACTTGGATTATGTAGGTTCCCTATCGTGCACTTGGACTATGTTGGTTTACTAGCGGGCACTTGGACTGTCTAGGTTACCTAACGGGTACTTGGATTATCTATGTTAACGAATGGGCACTTGGACTATGTAGGTTACCTAGCCGCCACTTGGACTATCTAGGTTAGCTAACAGGCACTTGGACCATCTAGGTTCCCTAGCGGGCACTTGGACTATGTAGGTCAACTAGCGGGCCCTTGGACTATCTAGGTTAGCTAACGGGCACTTAGATTATGTAGGTTAACTAGCGGGCACTTGGAATATGTAGGTTACCTAGCGGACACTTGCATTATGTAGGTTAACTAGCGGGCGCATGGACTATGTAGGTTTACTAGCGGTCCCTTGGACTTTCTAGGTTCCCTAAAGGGCACTTGGACTATCTAGGTTACGGAACAGGCACTTGGACTACCTAGGTTACCTAGCGGGCACTTGGACTATGTAGGCTAACTAGGGGGCCCTTGGACGATCTAGGTTAACTAGCGGGTACTTGAACTATCTAGGTTAACTAGCGCGCACTTGCACTATCTAGGTTTCCTAGCGGGCACTTGGACTATCTAGGTTAACGAACAGACACTTAGACTATGTAGGTAACCTAGCGGGCACTTAGACAGTCTAGGTTACCTAGCTGGCACTTGGACTATGTAGGTCAACTAGGGGGCCCTTGGACTATCTAGGTTAGTAAAGGGCACTTAGATTATGTAGGTTACCTAGCGGGCACTTGGAGTATGTAGGCTAACTAGGGGGCCCTTGGACGATCTAGGTTACCTTGCGGGTACTTGAACTATCTAGGTTACCTAGTGGGAACTTGGACTATTTAGGTTAACTAGCGGACACTTGCACTATGTAGGTTACCTAGCAGGCACTTGCACTATCAAGGTTGCCTAGCGGGCACTTGGAGTATGTAGGTTAACTAGCGTGCCCTTGGACTATATAGGTTAACTAGCGGGCCCTTGGACTATCTAGGTTACCTAGCGGGCACTTGGACTATGTAGGTTAACTAGAGGACACTTGGACTATATAGGTTACCTAGCGGGCACTTGGACTATGTAGGTTACCTAGTGGCAACTTGGACTATCTAGGTTAACGAGCGGGCACTTGGAATATGCAGGTAACCTAGCGGGCACTTGGACTGTCTAGGTTTCCTAGCGGGCACTTGGACTTCTAGGTTAACGAACAGGCTCTTGGACTATGTAGGTTACCTAGCGGGCACTTGGACTATCTAGGTTAGGTAACGGGCACTTGGACTATCTAGGTTACCTAGTGGGAACTTGGACAATCTAAGTTACCTAGCGGGCACTTGGCTATCTAGGTTACCTAGCGGGCCCTTGGACTATCTAGGTTAACGAACGGGCACTTGGACTATGTAGGTCACCTAGCGGGCACTTGAACAGTCTAGGTTACCTAGAGGGCACTTGGACTATCTAGGTTAACGATCGGGCACTTGGATTATGTAGGTTACCTAGCAGGCACTTGGACGATCTAGGTTAACTAGAGGGCACTTGGACTATCTAGGTGACCCAGCTGGCACTTGAACTATCTACGTTGCCTAGCGGGTTCTTGGAGTATGTAGGTTACCTAGCGGGCTGTTGGACTATCTAGGTTACCTAGAGGGCACTTGGACTATCTAGGTTACCTAGAGGGCACTTGGACTATCTAGGTTAACTAACGGGCTCTTGGACTATGTAGGTTCCCTAGCGGGCCCTTGGACTATGTAAGTTCCCTAGCAGGCACATGGATTATGTTGGTTTCCTGGCGGGCATTTGGACTATCCAGGTTACCCAACTGGCACTTGGACTATGTAGGTTCCCTGGCGGGCACTTGGATTATGTTGGTTCCCTATCGGGCACTTGGACTATGTAGGTTAACTAGAGGGTATTTGGACTATGTATGTTACCTAGCGGGCACTTGGACTATGAAGGTTCCCTATCGGGCACTTGGAGAATGTAGGTTAACTAGGGCCACTAGGACTATGTAGGTTCCCTATCGGGCACTTGGAGAATGTAGGTTAACTAGGGGCTCTAGGACTATGTAGGTTACCTAGCGGGCCCTTGGACTATCTAGGTTACCTAGCGGGCATTTGGATTATGTAGGCTCCCTAACGGGCACTTTGAGAATGTAGGTTAACTAGGGGGCACTAGGATTATGTAGGTTACCTAGCGGGCCCTTGGACTATCTAGGTTACCTAGGGGGAACCTGGATTATGTAGGTTAACTAGTGGGCACTTGGACTATCTAGGTTACCTAGCAGGCAGTTGGAGTATGTACGTTCCCTAGCGGGCACTTGGGTTATGTAGGTTCCCTATCGGGCACTTGGACTATGTAGAATAACTAGAGGGCATTTGGACTATGTAGGTTACCTAGTGGGCACTTGGACTATGTAGGTTCCCTATCGGGCAATTGGAAAATGTAGGTAAAGTAGGGGGCACTAGGACTATGTAGGTTACCTAGCGGGCCCTTAGACTATCTAGGTTACCTAGCGGGCATTTTGACTATGTAGGCTCTCTAGCGGTCATTTGGACTATATAGATTACCTAGCTGGCACTTGAACTATCTACGTTACCTAGCGGGTACTTGGAGTATGTAGGTTACCTACCGCGCTGTTGGACTATCTACGTTACCTAGCGGGCACTGGGACTATCTAGGTTAACTAACGGGCACTTGGACTATGTAGGTTCCCTAGCAGGCACTTGGATTATGTAGGTTCCCTATCGGGCACTTGGACTATGTAGGTTAACTAGCGGGCATTTGGACTATGTAGGTTACCTAGCGAGCACTTTGACTATGTAGGTTCCCTATCGGGCACTTGGAGAATGTAGGTTAACTAGGGGGCACTAGGACTATATAGGATACCTAGCGGGCCCTTGGACTATCTAGGTTATCTAGGCGGAACCTGGACTATGTAGGTTAACTGGTCGGCACTTGGACTATCTAGGTTACCTAGCAGGCACGTGGACTATGTACGTTCCTTATCAAGCACTTCCATTATGTAGGTTCCCTATCGGGCACTTGGACTATGTACTTTACCTAGCGGGCACTTGGACTATGTACGTTTCCTAGCGGGTACTTGGACTAGATAGGTTCCCTAGCGGGCACTTGGTCTATCTAGGTTAACTAGCGAGCACTTGGACTATCTAGGTTAAGTAGCGGGCATATGGACTATTAGGGCCCCTAGCGGGCATTTGGACTATATTGGTTACCTAGCGGGCACTTGAACTATGTAGGTTAACGAATGGGCCCTTGGAATATGTAAGTTCTATCGTTCACTTAGACTAGGTAGGTTCCCTAGCGGGCACTAGGTCTATCTAGTTTAAGTAGCGGGCACTTGGAGTATCTAGGTTAACTAGCGAGCACTTGGACTATCTAGGATAACTAGCGGGCACTTGGACTATTACGGTCCCTAGCGGGCATTTGGACTATATTGGTTACCTAGAGGGCACGTGGACTATGTAGGTTAACGAACAGGCACTTGGACTATGTAAGTAACCTAGTCGTCACTTGAACTGTCTAGGTTACCTAGCGGGCAGTTGGACTATGTAGGTTAACTAGCGGGCCCTTGGACGATGTAGGTTAACTAGCGGGCCCTTGGACTATGTAGGTTAACTAGCGTGCACTTGGACGATCTAGGTTAACTAGCGGGTACTTGGACTATGTAGGTTAACTCGCGGGCCCTTGGACTATGTAGATTAACTAGCGGCACTTGGACTATCTACGTTAACTAGCGGTCCCTTCGACTATGTAGATTCCCTAGCGGGCACTTGGACTATGTATGTTCCAGAGCGGGCACTTCGACTATATAGGTTCCCTAGCAGGCACTTGGACTATGTATGTTCCCTACGGACACTTGAACTATGTAAGTTAACTACCGGGCATGTGGACTATGTATGTTAACTAGCGGGCCCTTGGACTACTTAGGTTAACTAGCGGACTCTTGCACTATGTAGGTTACCTAGCGGGCACTTGGACTATCTAGGTTAACTAGCGGGCGCTTGGACTATGTAGGTTAATTAGCGGACACTTTCACTATGTAGGTTACCTAGCGGACACTTGGACTATGTAGGTTAACTAACAGGCCCTTGGACTATCTAGGTTACCTAGCAGGCACTTGGACTATGTAGGTTAACTAGCGGGCACTTGCACTCACTAGGTTACCTAGCGGGCACTTGGACTATCTAGGTTAACCAGCGGGCACTTGGACTATGTAGTTTACCTAGCAGACACTTGCACTATGTAGGTTACCTAGCAGTCACTTGGACTATGTAGGTTAACTAGAGGACACTTGAACATTCTAGGTTAACTAGTGAGCCCTTGGACTATGTAGGTTAACTAGCCAGTACTTGGACGATCTAGGTTAACTAGCGGGCACTTGAACGATCTAATGTAACTAAGGGGCACTTGGACTATCAAAGTTAACAAGCGAGCCCTAGGACTATCTAGGTTACCTAGATAGCACTTGGACTATATAGGTTCCCTAGTGGGCACTTGGACTATCTATGTTAACGAACAGGCACTTGGAATATGCAGATAACCTAGCAGGCACTTGGACTGTCTAGGTTACATAGCGGGCACTTGGACTGTCTAGGTTACATAGCAGGCTCTTGGAATTCTAGATAAACGATCGGGCACTTGGACTATGTAGGTTGCCTAGCGGGCACTTGGACTATCTAGGGTAGGTAACGGGCATTTGGACTATCTAGGTTACCTATCGGGAACTTGGACTATCTAGGTTGCCTAGCAGGCACTTGGATTATGAAGGATCCCTAGCGGGCACTTGGACTATCTAGGTTACCTAGCGGGCACTTGGACTATGTAGGTTCCCTATCGGACTCTTGGAAAATGTAGGTTAACTAGGGGGCACTAGGACTATGTAGGTTACTTAGTGGGCCCTTAGACTATCTAGGTTACCTAGCAGGCATTTGGACTATGTAGGCTCCCTAGTGGTCATTTGGACTATATAGATTACCTAGCGGGCACTTGGATTATCTAGGTTACCTAGCTGGCACTTGAACTATCTACGTTACCTAGCGGGTACTTGGAGTATGTAGGTTACCTACCGGGCTGTTGGACTATCTAGGTTACCTAGCAGGCACTTGGACTATATAGGTTAACAAACTGGCACTTGGACTATGTAGGGTAACTAGCGGGCATTTGGACTATGTAGGTTCCCTAGTGGGCACTTGGACTATGTAGGTTCCCTATCGGGCACTTGGAGAATGTAGGTTAACTAGGGGGCACTAGGACAATGTAGGTTACCTAGCAGGCCCTTGGACTATCTAGGTTACCTAGGGGGAACCTGGACTATGTAGGTTAACAAGTGGGCACTTAGACTATCTAGGTTAACTAGCTGGCATTTGGACTATTAGGGCCCCTAGCGGGCATTTGGACTATATTGGTTACCTGGAGGGCACTTGGACTATGTAGGTTAACGAACGGGCACTAGGACTATGTAGGTAACCTATGGTCACTTGAACTGTCTAGGTTACCTAGCGGGCACTTAGACTATGTAGATTAACCAGTGGGGACTTGGACTATCTAGGTTAACTAGCGGGCACTTAGACGATGTAGGTTAACTAGCGGGCCCTTGCACTATGTAGGTTAACTAGCGGGCCCATGGTTATGTAGGTTTACTTACAGGCACTTGGACTATCTAGGTTAACTAGCGGGCACTTGGACTATGTAGTTTCCCTAGCGGGCATTTGGAGTATTTAGGTTTCCTAGCGGGCACTTGGTCTATCTAGGTTAACTAGTGGGCACTTGGACTATCTAGGTTAACTAGCGAGCACTTGGACTATGTAGGTTAACTAGCGGGCATTTGGACTATTAGGGCCCCTAGCGGGCATTTGGGCTATATTGGTTACCTAGCGGGCACTTGGACTATGTAGGTTAAAGAACGGGCACTTGGACTATGAAGTTAACCTAGTGGTCACGTGAACTGTCTAGGTTACCTAGCGGGCACTTAGACTATGTAGGTTAACTAGCGGGCACTTGGACTACCTAGGTTAACTAGCGGGCCCTTGGACGATGTAGGTTAACTAACGGGCCCATGGATTATGTAGGTTTACTAGCAGGCACTTGGACCATCTAGGTTAACTAGCGGGCACTTGGACTATCCAGGTTAACTAGCGGGCATTTGGAATATTTAGGTTACCTAGCGGGCACTTGGACTATGTACGTTACCTACCGGGCACGTGGAATATCTTGGTTACCTAGCAGGCAATTTGACTATCTAGGTTAACTAACGGGTTCTTGGACTATGTAGGTTGCCTAGCGGGCACTTGGATTATGTAGTTCCCTATCGGGCACTTGGACTATGTATGTTAACTAGCGAGCACTTGGACTGTCTAGGTTACCTAGTGGGCACTTGGCTTATCTAGGTTAACGAACGGGCACATGGACTATGTAGGTTACCTAGCCGCCACTTCGACTATCTAGGTTAGCTAACAGGCACTTGGACTATCTAGTTTCCCTAGCAGGCACTTGTACTATCTAGGTTACCAGCTGGCACTTGGACTATGTGGGTCAACTAGCGGGCCCTTGGACTATCTAGGTTAGCCTACAGGCACTTAGATTATGTAGGTTAACTAGCGGGAATTTGGAATATGTAGGTTAAGTAGCCGACACTTGCACTATGAAGGTTAACTAGCGGGTCCATGGACTATGTAAGTGTACTAGCCGGCCCTTGGACTATCTAGGTTCCCTAAAGGGCACTTGGACTATCTAGGTTACCTATCGGGCACTTGGACTATGTAGGCTAACTAGGGGGCCCTTTGACGATCTAGGTTACCTAGCGGGTACTTGAACTATCTAGGTTAACTAGAGGGCACTTGCAGTATCCAGGTTACCTAGCGGGCACTTGGACTATCTATGTTAACTAGCGGGCACTTGGAATATGTAGGTTAACTAGCGGACACTAGCACTATGTAGGTTACCTAGCAGTCACTTGGACTACCTAGGTTAACTAGCGGGCACTTGGACTATGTAGGTCAACTAGCGGGCCCTTGGATTATCTGGGATAGCCAACGGGCACTTAGATTATGTAGGTTAACTAGCGGGAACTTGGAATATGTAGGTTATGTAGCGGACACTTGCACTATGAAGGTTAACTAGCGGGCCCATGGTCTATGTAGGTTTACTAGTGGGCCCTTGGACTATCTAGGTTCCCTTAAGGGCACATGGACTATCTTGGTTACCGAACGGGCACTTGGACTATCTAGGTTACCTAGCGGGCACTTAGACTATGTAGGTTAACTAGCGGGCACTTGGACTATCTAGGTTAACTAGCGGGCCCTTGGACGATGTAGGTTAACTAGCGGGCCCTTGCACTATGTAGGTTAACTAGCGGGCCCATGGATTATGTAGATTTACTAGCAGGCAATTGGACTATCTAGGTTAACTAGCGGGCACTTGGACTATGTAGTTTCCCTAGCGGGCATTTGGACTATTTAGGTTATCTAGGGGGCACTTGGACTATGTAGGTTACCTAGCGGGCACTTGGACTATCTAGGTTACCTAGCAGGCAATTTGACTATCTAGGTTAACTAACGGGTTCTTGGACTATGTAGGTTGCCTAGCGGGCACTTGGATTATGTAGTTCCCTTTCAGGCACTTGGACTATGTAGGTTAACTAGCGGGCACTTGGACTGTCTAGGTTACCTAGTGGGCACTTGGCTTATCTAGGTTAACGAACGGGCACTTGGACTATTTAGGTTTCCTAGCCGCCACTTGGACTATCTAGGTTAGCTAACAGGCACTTGGACTATCTAGGTTCCCTAGCGGGCACTTGGAATATGTAGGTTAAGTAGCGGACAGTTGCACTATGAAGGTCAACTAGCGGGCCCATGGACTATTTAGGTTTACTAGCGGGCCCTTGGATTATCTAGGTTCCCTACAGGGCATTTGGACTATCTAGGTTACCGAACGGGCACTTGGACTATCTAGGTTACCTAGCGGGCACTTGGATTATGTAGGCTAACTAAGGGGCCCTTGGACGATCTAGGTTACCTAGAGGGTACTTGAACTATCTAGGTTAACTAGCGGGCAATTGCAGTATCTAGGTTACCTAGCGGGCACTTGGACTATGTAAGTTCCCTAGCGGGCACTTGGACTATACATGTTAACTAGCGGGCACTTGGAATATGTAGGTTAACTAGCGGACACTTGCACTATGTAGGTTACCTAGCAGGCACTTGGACTATCTAGGTTAACTAGCGTGCACTTGGACTATGTAGGTTCCCTAGCGGGCACTTGGACTCTGTATGTTCCCTACGGACACTTGAACTATGTAAGTTAACTACTGGGCACTTGGACTATGTAGGTTACCTAGCGGGCCCTTGGACTATCTAGGTTACCTAGGGGGAACCTGGACTATGTAGGTTAACTAGTGGGCACTTGGACTATCTAGGTTACCTAGCAGGCAGTTGGACTATGTACGTTCCCTAGCGGGCACTTGGATTATGTAGGTTCCCTATCGGGCACTTGGACTATGTAGAATAACTAGAGGGCATTTGGACTATGTAGGTTACCTAGCGGGCACTTGGACTATGTAGGTTAACGAACGTGCACTTGGACTATGTAGGTAACCTAGCGGACACTTGGACTATCTTGGTTACCTAGCTGACACTTGAACTATCTATGTTATAGCGGGTTCTTAGAGTATGTAGGTTACCTAGCGGGCTGTTGGACTATCTAGGTTACCAAGCGGGCACTTGGACTATCTAGGTTACCAAGCGGGCACTTGGACTATTTAGTTTCCCTAGCGGGCATTTGGACTATTTAGGTTACCTAGGGGGCACTTGGACTATGTAGGTTACCTAGCGGGCACTTGGACTATCTAGGTTACCTAGCAGGCAATTTGACTATCTAGGTTAACTAACGGGTTCTTGGACTATGTAGGTTGCCTAGCGGGCACTTGTATTATGTAGTTCCCTAATGGGCACTTGGACTATGTAGGTTAACTAGCGGGCATTTGGACTATGTACGTTCCCTAGCGGGCACTTGGACTATGTAGGTTCCCTAGCGGCCACTTGACTCTGTATGTTCCCTACGGACACTTGAACTATGTAAGTTAACTACTGGGCACTTGGACTATGTAGGTTACCTAGCGGGCCCTTGGACTATCTAGGTTACCTAGGGGGAACCTGGACTATGTAGGTTAACTAGTGGGCACTTGGACTATCTAGGTTACCTAGCAGGGACTTGGACTATGTACGTTCCCTAGCGGGCACTTGGACTATCTACGTTACCTAGCGGGCACTTGGACTATGTACGTTACCTAGCGGTCACTTTGACTATGTACGTTTCCTAACGGGTACTTGGACTAGATGGGTTCCCTAGAGGGCACTTGGTCTATCTAGGTTAACTAGTGAGCACTTGGACTATCTAGGTTAACTAGCGGGCATATGGACTATTAGTGCCCCTAGCGGGCATTTAGATTATATTGGTTACCTAGCGGGCACTTGGACTATGTAGGTTAACGAACGGGCACTTGGACTATGTAGGTAACCTAGTGGTCACTTGAAATGTCTAGGTTACCTAGCGGGCACTTGGACTATGTAGGTTAACTAGTGGGCACTTGGACTATCTAGGTTAACTAGCGGGCCCTTGGACGATGTAGGTTACCTAGTGGGCACTTGGACGATCTAGGTTAACTAGCGGGTACTTGCACTATGTAGGTTAACTAGCGGACCCTTGGACAATGTAGATTAACTAGCAGCACTTGGACTTTCTACGTTAACTAGCGGGCCCTTGGACTATGTAGATTCCCTAGCGGGCACTTGGACTATGTATGTTCCAGAGTGGGCACTGGGACTATGTAGGTTCCCTAGCGGGCACTTGGAGTCTGTATGTTCCCTACGGACACTTGAACTATGTAAGTTAACTACCGGGCACTTGGTCTATGTAGGTTAACTAGCGGGCCCTTGGACTATCTAGGATACCTAGCGGGCACTTGGACTATGTAGGTTAGCTACCGGGCACTTGCACTATCTAGGTTACCGAACGGGCATTTGGACTATGTAGCTAACCTAGCGGGCACTTGGAGAGTCTAAGTTACCTAGCGGGCACTTGGACTTCTAGGTTAACGTACGGGCACTTGGACTATGTATGTTGCATAGCGGGCAATTGGACTATCTAGGTTAGGTAACGGGCACTTGGACTATCTAGGTTTCTTAGCGGGCACTTGGACGATCTAGGTTAACTAGAGGGCACTTGGACTATCTAGGTTTACTAGAGTGCACTTGGACTATCTAGGTTTCTTTGCGGGCACTTGGACTATGTAGGTCAACTAGCGGGCCCTTGGACTATCTGGGATAGCCAACGGGCACTTAGATTATGTAGGTTAACTAGCGGGCACTTGGAATATGTAGTTTATGTAGCGGACACTTGCACTATGAAGGTTAACTAGCGGGCCCATGGACTATGTAGGTTTACTAGTGGGCCCTTGGACTATCTAGGTTCCCTAAAGGGCACTTGGACTATCTTAGTTACCGAACGGGCACTTGGACTATCTAGGTTACCTAGGGGGCACTTGGACTATGTAGGTTACCTAGCGGGCACTTGGACTATCTAGGTTACCTAGCAGGCAATTTAACTATCTAGGTTAACTAACGGGTTCTTGGACTATGTAGGTTGCCTAGCGGGCACTTGGATTATGTAGTTCCCTATCGGGCACTTGGACTATGTAGGTTAACTAGCGGGCACTTGGACTGTCTAGGTTACCTAGTGGGCACTTGGCTTATCTAGGTTAACGAACGGGCACTTGGACTATTTAGGTTACCTAGCCGCCACTTGGACTATCTAGGTTAGCTAACAGGCACTTGGACTATCTAGGTTCCCTAGCGGGCACTTGGAATATGTAGGTTAAGTAGCGGACACTTGCACTATGAAGCTTATCTAGCGGGCCCATGGACTATTTAGGTTTACTAGCGGGCCCTTGGATTATCTAGGTTCCCTACAGGGCACTTGGACAATCTAGGTTACCGAACGGGCACTTGGACTATCAAGGTTACCTAGCGGGCACTTGGACTATGTAGGCTAACTAAGGGGCCCTTGGACGATCTAGGTTACCTAGCGGGTACTTGAACTATCTAGGTTTACTAGCGGGCAATTGCAGTATCTAGGTTACATAGCGGGCACTTGGACTATGTAAGTTCCCTAGCGGGCACTTGGACTATCCATGTTAACTAGCGGGCACTTGGAATATGCAGGTTAACTAGCGGACACTTGCACTATGTAGGTTACCTAGCAGGCACTTGGACTATCTAGGTTAACTAGCGTGCACTTGGACTATGTAGGTTCCCTAGCGGGCACATGGACTCTGTATGTTCCCTACGGACACCTGAACTATGTAAGTTAACTACCGGGCACTTGGACTATGTAGGTTAACTAGCGGGCCCTTGGACTATCTAGGTTACCTAGCGGGTACTTGGACTATGTACGTTACCTAGCGGGCACTTGGACTATGTACGTTTCCTAGCGGGTACTTGGACTAGATAGGTTCCCTAGCGGGCACTTGGTCTATCTAGGTTAACTAGCGAGCACGTGGACTATCTAGGTTACCTAGCTGGCAATTGAACTATCTACGTTATAGCGGGTTCTTAGAGTATGTAGGTTACCTAGCGGGCTGTTGGACTATCTAGGTTATCAAGCGGGCACTTGGACTATCTAGGTTAACTAAAGGGCACTTGGTCTGTGTAGATTCCCTAGCGGGCCCTTGGACTATGTAAGTTCCCTAGCGGGCACTTGGACTATGTGGGTTTCCTGGCGGGCATTTGGACTATCTAGGTTACCAAACGGGCACTTGGACTGTGTAGGTTCCCTAGCGGGCACATGGATTATATAGGTTCCCTATCGGGCACTTGGACTATGTAGATTAACTAGAGGGCATTTGGACTATGTAGGTTAACTAGCGGGCACTTGGACTATGTAGGTTCCCTATCGGGCACTTGGAGAATGTAGGTTAACTAGGGCCACTATGTAGGTTCCCAATCGGGCACTTGGAGAATGTAGGTTCACTAGGGGGCACTAGGACTATGTAGGTTACCTAGCGGGCCCTTGGACTATCTAGGTTACCTAGGGGGAACCTAGACTATGTAGGTTAACTAGTGGGCACTTGGACTATCTAGGTTAACTAGCGGGCCCTTGGACGATGTAGGTTACCTAGTGGGCACTTGGACGATCTAGGTTAACTAGCGGGTACTTGCACTATGTAGGTTAACTAGCGGGCCCTTGGACAATGTAGATTAACTAGCAGCACTTGGACTATCTACGTTAACTAGCGGGCCCTTGGACTATGTAGATTCCCTAGCGGGCACTTGGACTATGTATGTTCCAGAGTGGGCACTGGGACTATGTAGGTTACCTAGCCGCCACTTGGACTATCTAGGTTACCTAGCAGGCACTTGGACTATATAGGTTAACAAACTGGCACTTGGACTATGTAGGGTAACTAGCGGGCATTTGGACTATGTAGGTTCCCTAGTGGGCACTTGGACTATGTAGGTTCCCTATCGGGCACTTGGAGAATGTAGGTTAACTAGGGGGCACTAGGACAATGTAGGTTACCTAGCAGGCCCTTGGACTATCTAGGTTACCTAGGGGGAACCTGGACTATGTAGGTTAACAAGTGGGCACTTAGACTATCTAGGTTAACTAGCTGGCATTTGGACTATTAGGGCCCCTAGCGGGCATTTGGACTATATTGGTTACCTGGAGGGCACTTGGACTATGTAGGTTAACGAACGGGCACTAGGACTATGTAGGTAACCTATGGTCACTTGAACTGTCTAGGTTACCTAGCGGGCACTTAGACTATGTAGATTAACCAGTGGGGACTTGGACTATCTAGGTTAACTAGCGGGCACTTAGACGATGTAGGTTAACTAGCGGGCCCTTGCACTATGTAGGTTAACTAGCGGGTCCATGGTTATGTAGGTTTACTTACAGGCACTTGGACTATCTAGGTTAACTAGCGGGCACTTGGACTATGTAGTTTCCCTAGCGGGCATTTGGAGTATTTAGGTTTCCTAGCGGGCACTTGGTCTATCTAGGTTAACTAGTGGGCACTTGGACTATCTAGGTTAACTAGCGAGCACTTGGACTATTTAGGTTAACTAGCGGGCATTTGGACTATTAGGGCCCCTAGCGGGCATTTGGGCTATATTGGTTACCTAGCGGGCACTTGGACTATGTAGGTTAAAGAACGGGCACTTGGACTATTAAGTTAACCTAGTGGTCACGTGAACTGTCTAGGTTACCTAGCGGGCACTTAGACTATGTAGGTTAACTAGCGGGCACTTGGACTACCTAGGTTAACTAGCGGGCCCTTGGACGATGTAGGTTAACTAACGGGCCCATGGATTATGTAGGTTTACTAGCAGGCACTTGGACCATCTAGGTTAACTAGCGGGCACTTGGACTATCCAGGTTAACTAGCGGGCATTTGGAATATTTAGGTTACCTAGCGGGCACTTGGACTATGTACGTTACCTACCGGGCACGTGGAATATCTTGGTTACCTAGCAGGCAATTTGACTATCTAGGTTAACTAACGGGTTCTTGGACTATGTAGGTTGCCTAGCGGGCACTTGGATTATGTAGTTCCCTATCGGGCACTTGGACTATGTATGTTAACTAGCGAGCACTTGGACTGTCTAGGTTACCTAGTGGGCACTTGGCTTATCTAGGTTAACGAACGGGCACATGGACTATGTAGGTTACCTAGCCGCCACTTGGACTATCTAGGTTAGCTAACAGCACTTGGACTATCTAGTTTCCCTAGCAGGCACTTGTACTATCTAGGTTACCAGCTGGCACTTGGACTAAGTGGGTCAACTAGCGGGCCCTTGGACTATCTAGGTTAGCCTACAGGCACTTAGATTATGTAGGTTAACTAGCGGGAATTTGGAATATGTAGGTTAAGTAGCCGACACTTGCACTATGAAGGTTAACTAGCGGGTCCATGGACTATGTAAGTGTACTAGCCGGCCCTTGGACTATCTAGGTTCCCTAAAGGGCACTTGGACTATCTAGGTTACCTATCGGGCACTTGGACTATGTAGGCTAACTAGGGGGCCCTTTGACGATCTAGGTTACCTAGCGGGTACTTGAACTATCTAGGTTAACTAGAGGGCACTTGCAGTATCCAGGTTACCTAGCGGGCACTTGGACTATCTATGTTAACTAGCGGGCACTTGGAATATGTAGGTTAACTAGCGGACACTAGCACTATGTAGGTTACCTAGCAGTCACTTGGACTACCTAGGTTAACTAGCGGGCACTTGGACTATGTAGGTCAACTAGCGGGCCCTTGGATTATCTGGGATAGCCAACGGGCACTTAGATTATGTAGGTTAACTAGCGGGAACTTGGAATATGTAGGTTATGTAGCGGACACTTGCACTATGAAGGTTAACTAGCGGGCCCATGGTCTATGTAGGTTTACTAGTGGGCCCTTGGACTATCTAGGTTCCCTTTAGGGCACATGGACTATCTTGGTTACCGAACGGGCACTTGGACTATCTAGGTTACCTAGCGGGCACTTAGACTATGTAGGTTAACTAGCGGGCACTTGGACTATCTAGGTTAACTAGCGGGCCCTTGGACGATGTAGGTTAACTAGCGGGCCCTTGCACTATGTAGGTTAACTAGCGGGCCCATGGATTATGTAGATTTACTAGCAGGCAATTGGACTATCTAGGTTAACTAGCGGGCACTTGGACTATGTAGTTTCCCTAGCGGGCATTTGGACTATTTAGGTTATCTAGGGGGCACTTGGACTATGTAGGTTACCTAGCGGGCACTTGGACTATCTAGGTTACCTAGCAGGCAATTTGACTATCTAGGTTAACTAACGGGTTCTTGGACTATGTAGGTTGCCTAGCGGGCACTTGGATTATGTAGTTCCCTTTCAGGCACTTGGACTATGTAGGTTAACTAGCGGGCACTTGGACTGTCTAGGTTACCTAGTGGGCACTTGGCTTATCTAGGTTAACGAACGGGCACTTGGACTATTTAGGTTACCTAGCCGCCACTTGGACTATCTAGGTTAGCTAACAGGCACTTGGACTATCTAGGTTCCCTAGCGGGCACTTGGAATATGTAGGTTAAGTAGCGGACAGTTGCACTATGAAGGTCAACTAGCGGGCCCATGGACTATTTAGGTTTACTAGCGGGCCCTTGGATTATCTAGGTTCCCTACAGGGCACTTGGACTATCTAGGTTACCGAACGGGCACTTGGACTATCTAGGTTACCTAGCGGGCACTTGGATTATGTAGGCTAACTAAGGGGCCCTTGGACGATCTAGGTTACCTAGAGGGTACTTGAACTATCTAGGTTAACTAGCGGGCAATTGCAGTATCTAGGTTACCTAGCGGGCACTTGGACTATGTAAGTTCCCTAGCGGGCACTTGGACTATACATGTTAACTAGCGGGCACTTGGAATATGTAGGTTAACTAGCGGACACTTGCACTATGTAGGTTACCTAGCAGGCACTTGGACTATCTAGGTTAACTAGCGTGCACTTGGACTATGTAGGTTCCCTAGCGGGCACTTGGACTCTGTATGTTCCCTACGGACACTTGAACTATGTAAGTTAACTACTGGGCACTTGGACTATGTAGGTTACCTAGCGGGCCCTTGGACTATCTAGGTTACCTAGGGGGAACCTGGACTATGTAGGTTAACTAGTGGGCACTTGGACTATCTAGGTTACCTAGCAGGCAGTTGGACTATGTACGTTCCCTAGCGGGCACTTGGATTATGTAGGTTCCCTATCGGGCACTTGGACTATGTAGAATAACTAGAGGGCATTTGGACTATGTAGGTTACCTAGCGGGCACTTGGACTATGTAGGTTAACGAACGTGCACTTGGACTATGTAGGTAACCTAGCGGGCACTTGGACTATCTTGGTTATCTAGCTGGCACTTGAACTATCTACGTTATAGCGGGTTCTTAGAGTATGTAGGTTACCTAGCGGGCTGTTGGACTATCTAGGTTACCAAGCGGGCACTTGGACTATCTAGGTTACCAAGCGGGCACTTGGACTATTTAGTTTCCCTAGCGGGCATTTGGACTATTTAGGTTACCTAGGGGGCACTTGGACTATGTAGGTTACCTAGCGGGCACTTGGACTATCTAGGTTACCTAGCAGGCAATTTGACTATCTAGGTTAACTAACGGGTTCTTGGACTATGTAGGTTGCCTAGCGGGCACTTGTATTATGTAGTTCCCTAATGGGCACTTGGACTATGTAGGTTAACTAGCGGGCATTTGGACTATGTACGTTCCCTAGCGGGCACTTGGACTATGTAGGTTCCCTAGCGGCCACTTGGACTCTGTATGTTCCCTACGGACACTTGAACTATGTAAGTTAACTACTGGGCACTGGGACTATGTAGGTTACCTAGCGGGCCCTTGGACTATCTAGGTTACCTAGGGGGAACCTGGACTATGTAGGTTAACTAGTGGGCACTTGGACTATCTAGGTTACCTAGCAGGGACTTGGACTATGTACGTTCCCTAGCGGGCACTTGGACTATCTACGTTACCTAGCGGGCACTTGGACTATGTACGTTACCTAGCGGTCACTTTGACTATGTACGTTTCCTAACGGGTACTTGGACTAGATAGGTTCCCTAGAGGGCACTTGGTCTATCTAGGTTAACTAGTGAGCACTTGGACTATCTAGGTTAACTAGCGGGCATATGGACTATTAGTGCCCCTAGCGGGCATTTAGATTATATTGGTTACCTAGCGGGCACTTGGACTATGTAGGTTAACGAACGGGCACTTGGACTATGTAGGTAACCTAGTGGTCACTTGAAATGTCTAGGTTACCTAGCGGGCACTTGGACTATGTAGGTTAACTAGTGGGCACTTGGACTATCTAGGTTAACTAGCGGGCCCTTGGACGATGTAGGTTACCTAGTGGGCACTTGGACGATCTAGGTTAACTAGCGGGTACTTGCACTATGTAGGTTAACTAGCGGGCCCTTGGACAATGTAGATTAACTAGCAGCACTTGGACTTTCTACGTTAACTAGCGGGCCCTTGGACTATGTAGATTCCCTAGCGGGCACTTGGACTATGTATGTTCCAGAGTGGGCACTGGGACTATGTAGGTTCCCTAGCGGGCACTTGGAGTCTGTATGTTCCCTACGGACACTTGAACTATGTAAGTTAACTACCGGGCACTTGGTCTATGTAGGTTAACTAGCGGGCCCTTGGACTATCTAGGATACCTAGCGGGCACTTGGACTATGTAGGTTACCTACCGGGCACTTGCACTATCTAGGTTACCGAACGGGCATTTGGACTATGTAGCTAACCTAGCGGGCACTTGGAGAGTCTAAGTTACCTAGCGGGCACTTGGACTTCTAGGTTAACGTACGGGCACTTGGACTATGTATGTTGCATAGCGGGCAATTGGACTATCTAGGTTAGGTAACGGGCACTTGGACTATCTAGGTTTCTTAGCGGGCACTTGGACGATCTAGGTTAACTAGAGGGCACTTAGACTATCTAGGTTTACTAGAGTGCACTTGGACTATCTAGGTTTCTTAGCGGGCACTTGGACTATGTAGGTCAACTAGCGGGCCCTTGGACTATCTGGGATAGCCAACGGGCACTTAGATTATGTAGGTTAACTAGCGGGCACTTGGAATATGTAGTTTATGTAGCGGACACTTGCACTATGAAGGTTAACTAGCGGGCCCATGGACTATGTAGGTTTACTAGTGGGCCCTTGGACTATCTAGGTTCCCTAAAGGGCACTTGGACTATCTTAGTTACCGAACGGGCACTTGGACTATCTAGGTTACCTAGGGGGCACTTGGACTATGTAGGTTACCTAGCGGGCACTTGGACTATCTAGGTTACCTAGCAGGCAATTTAACTATCTAGGTTAACTAAGGGGTTCTTGGACTATGTAGGTTGCCTAGCGGGCACTTGGATTATGTAGTTCCCTATCGGGCACTTGGACTATGTAGGTTAACTAGCGGGCACTTGGACTGTCTAGGTTACCTAGTGGGCACTTGGCTTATCTAGGTTAAAGAACGGGCACTTGGACTATTTAGGTTACCTAGCCGCCACTTGGACTATCTAGGTTAGCTAACAGGCACTTGGACTATCTAGGTTCCCTAGCGGGCACTTGGAATATGTAGGTTAAGTAGCGGACACTTGCACTATGAAGCTTATCTAGCGGGCCCATGGACTATTTAGGTTTACTAGCGGGCCCTTGGATTATCTAGGTTCCCTACAGGGCACTTGGACAATCTAGGTTACCGAACGGGCACTTGGACTATCAAGGTTACCTAGCGGGCACTTGGACTATGTAGGCTAACTAAGGGGCCCTTGGACGATCTAGGTTACCTAGCGGGTACTTGAACTATCTAGGTTTACTAGCGGGCAATTGCAGTATCTAGGTTACATAGCGGGCACTTGGACTATGTAAGTTCCCTAGCGGGCACTTGGACTATCCATGTTAACTAGCGGGCACTTGGAATATGCAGGTTAACTAGCGGACACTTGCACTATGTAGGTTACCTAGCAGGCACTTGGACTATCTAGGTTAACTAGCGGGCACTTGGACTATCTAGGTTAACTAGCGTGCACTTGGACTATGTAGGTTCCCTAGCGGGCACATGGACTCTGTATGTTCCCTACGGACACCTGAACTATGTAAGTTAACTACCGGGCACTTGGACTATGTAGGTTAACTAGCGGGCCCTTGGACTATCTAGGTTACCTAGCGGGTACTTGGACTATGTACGTTACCTAGCGGGCACTTGGACTATGTACGTTTCCTAGCGGGTACTTGGACTAGATAGGTTCCCTAGCGGGCACTTGGTCTATCTAGGTTAACTAGCGAGCACGTGGACTATCTAGGTTACCTAGCTGGCAATTGAACTATCTACGTTATAGCGGGTTCTTAGAGTATGTAGGTTACCTAGCGGGCTGTTGGACTATCTAGGTTATCAAGCGGGCACTTGGACTATCTAGGTTAACTAAAGGGCACTTGGTCTGTGTAGATTCCCTAGCAGGCCCTTGGACTATGTAAGTTCCCTAGCGGGCACTTGGACTATGTGGGTTTCCTGGCGGGCATTTGGACTATCTAGGTTACCAAACGGGCACTTGGACTGTGTAGGTTCCCTAGCGGGCACATGGATTATATAGGTTCCCTATCGGGCACTTGGACTATGTAGATTAACTAGAGGGCATTTGGACTATGTAGGTTAACTAGCGGGCACTTGGACTATGTAGGTTCCCTATCGGGCACTTGGAGAATGTAGGTTAACTAGGGCCACTATGTAGGTTCCCAATCGGGCACTTGGAGAATGTAGGTTCACTAGGGGGCACTAGGACTATGTAGGTTACCTAGCGGGCCCTTGGACTATCTAGGTTACCTAGGGGGAACCTAGACTATGTAGGTTAACTAGTGGGCACTTGGACTATCTAGGTTAACTAGCGGGCCCTTGGACGATGTAGGTTACCTAGTGGGCACTTGGACGATCTAGGTTAACTAGCGGGTACTTGCACTATGTAGGTTAACTAGCGGGCCCTTGGACAATGTAGATTAACTAGCAGCACTTGGACTATCTACGATAACTAGCGGGCCCTTGGACTATGTAGATTCCCTAGCGGGCACTTGGACTATGTATGTTCCAGAGTGGGCACTGGGACTATGTAGGTTCCCTAGCAATCACTTGGACTATGTAGGTTCCAGAGCGGGCACTTAGACTATCTAGGTTCCCTAGCGGGCACTTGTACTATGTAGGTTAATTAGCGGACACTTGGACGTCTAGGTTAACTAGCGGGTACTTGGGTATGTAGGTTAACTAGCGGGCCCTTGAACTATGTAGACTAACTTGCGGGCACTTGGACTATGTAGGTTCCCTAGCGGGCACTTGGACTCTGTATGTTCCCTACGGACACTTGAACTATGTAAGTTAACTACCGGGCACTTGGTCTATGTAGGTTAACTAGCGGGCCCTTGGACTATCTAGGTTACCTAGCGGGCACTTGGACTATGTAGGTTAACTACCGGGCACTTGCACTATCTAGGTTACCGAACGAACATTTGGACTATGTAGCTAACCTAGCGGGCACTTGTTGAGTCTATGTTACCTAGCGGGCACTTGGACTTCTAGGTTAACGAACGGGCACTTGGACTATGTATGTTGCATAGCGGGCAATTGGACTATCTAGGTTAGGTAACGGGCACTTGGACTATCTAGGTTTCTTAGCGGGCACTTGGACGATCTAGGTTAACTAGAGGGCACTTGGACTATCTAGGTTTACTAGAGTGCACTTGGACTATCTAGGTTTCTTAGCGGGCACTTGGACTATGTAGGTCAACTAGCGGGCCCTTGGACTATCTGGGATAGCCAACGGGCACTTAGATTATGTAGGTTAACTAGCGGGCACTTGGAATATGTAGTTTATGTAGCGGACACTTGCACTATGAAGGTTAACTAGCGGGCCCATGGACTATGTAGGTTTACTAGTGGGCCCTTGGACTATCTAGGTTCCCTAAAGGGCACTTGGACTATCTTAGTTACCGAACGGGCACTTGGACTATCTAGGTTACCTAGGGGGCACTTGGACTATGTAGGTTACCTAGCGGGCACTTGGACTATCTAGGTTACCTAGCAGGCAATTTGACTATCTAGGTTAACTAACGGGTTCTTGGACTATGTAGGTTGCCTAGCGGGCACTTGGATTATGTAGTTCCCTATCGGGCACTTGGACTATGTAGGTTAACTAGCGGGCATTTGGACTGTCTAGGTTACCTAGTGGGCACTTGGCTTATCTAGGTTAACGAACGGGCACTTGGACTATTTAGGTTACCTAGCCGCCACTTGGACTATCTAGGTTAGCTAACAGGCACTTGGACTATCTAGGTTCCCTAGCGGGCACTTGGAATATGTAGGTTAAGTAGCGGACACTTGCACTATGAAGCTTATCTAGCGGGCCCATGGACTATTTAGGTTTACTAGCGGGCCCTTGGATTATCTAGGTTCCCTACAGGGCACTTGGACAATCTAGGTTACCGAACGGGCACTTGGACTATCAAGGTTACCTAGCGGGCACTTGGACTATGTAGGCTAACTAAGGGGCCCTTGGACGATCTAGGTTACCTAGCGGGTATTTGAACTATCTAGGTTTACTAGCGGGCAATTGCAGTATCTAGGTTACATAGCGGGCACTTGGACTATGTAAGTTCCCTAGCGGGCACTTGGACTATCCATGTTAACTAGCGGGCACTTGGAATATGCAGGTTAACTAGCGGACACTTGCACTATGTAGGTTACCTAGCAGGCACTTGGACTATCTAGGTTAACTAGCGTGCACTTGGACTATGTAGGTTCCCTAGCGGGCATTTGGACTCTGTATGTTCCCTACGGACACTTGAACTATGTAAGTTAACTACTGGGCACTTGGACTATGTAGGTTACCTATCGGGCCCTTGGACTATCTAGGTTAACTAGGGGGAACCTGGACTATGTAGGTTAACTAGTGGGCACTTGGACTATCTAGGTTACCTAGCAGGCAGTTGGAATATGTACGTTCCCTAGCGGGCACTTGGATTATGTAGGTTCCCTATCGGGCACTTGGACTATGTAGAATAACTAGAGGGCATTTGGACTATTTAGGTTACCTAGCGGGCACTTGGACTATGTAGGTTAACGAACGTGCACTTGGACTATGCAGGTAACCTAGCGGGCACTTGGACTATCTAGGTTACCTAGCTGGCACTTGAACTATCTACGTTATAGCGGGTTCTTAGAGTATGTAGGTTACATAGCGGGCTGTTGGACTATCTAGGTTACCAAGCGGGCACTTGGACTATCTAGGTTAACTAGCGTGCACTTGGACTATGTAGTTTCCCTAGCGGGCATTTGGACTATTTAGGTTACCTAGGGGGCACTTGGACTATGTAGGTTACCTAGCGGGCACTTGGACTATCTAGGTTACCTAGCAGGCAATTTGTCTATCTAGGTTAACTAACGGGTTCTTGGATTATGTAGGTTGCCTAGCGGGCACTTGGATTATGTAGTTCCCTATCGGGCACTTGGACTTTGTAGGTTAACTAGCGGGCATTTGGACTATGTAGTTTACCTAGCGGGCACTTGGACTATGTAGGTTCCCTATCGCGCACTTTGAGAATGTAGGTTAACTAGGGGGCACTAGGACTATGTAGGTTACCTAGCAGGCCCTTGGACTATCTAGTTTACCTAGGGGGAACCTGGACTATGTAGGTTAACTAATGGGCACTTGGACTATCTAGGTTACCTAGCAGGCAGTTGGACTATGTACGTTCCCTAGCGGGCACTTGGATTATGTAGGTTCCCTATCGGGCACTTGGACTATGTAGAATAACTAGAGGGCATTTGGACTATGTAGCTTACCTAGCGGGCACTTGGACTATGTAGGTTCCCTATCGGGCACTTGAACTATGTTTGTTAACTACCGAGCACTTGGACTATGTAGGTTACCTAGCAGGCCCTTGGACTATCTAAGTTACCCAGGGGGAACCTGGACTATGTAGGTTAACTAGTGGGCACTTGGACTATCTAGGTTACCTAGCAGGCACTTGGACTATGTACGTTTCCTAGCGGGTACTTGGACTAGATAGGTTCCCTAGAGGGCACTTGGTCTATCTAGGTTAACTAGCGAGCACTTGGACTATCTAGGTTAACTAGCGGGCATATGGACTATTAGTGCCCCTAGCGGGCATTTAGATTATATTGGTTACCTAGCAGGCACTTGGACTATGTAGGTTAACGAACGGGCACTTGGACTATGTAGGTAATCTAGTGGTCACTTGAAATGTCTAGGTTACCTAGCGGGCACTTAGACTATGTAGATTAACTAGCGGGCACTTGGACTATCTAGGTTAACTAGCGGGCCCTTGGACGATGTAGGTTAACTAGCGGGCCCATGGATTATGTAGATTTACTAGCAGGCACTTGGACTATGTACGTTCCCTAGCGGGCACTTGGACTATCTACGTTACCTAGCGGGCACGTGGACTATGTCAGTTACCTAGCGGGCACTTGGACTATATACGTTTCCTAGTGGGTACTTGGACTAGATAGGTTCCCTAGCGGGCACTTTGTCTATCTAGGTTAACTAGCGAGCACGTGGATTATCTAGGTTACCTAGCTGGCACTTGAACTATCTACGTGATAGCAGGTTCTTAGAGTATGTAGGTTACCTAGCGGGCTGTTGGACTATCTAGGTTACCAAGCGGGCACTTGGACTATCTAGGTTAACTAAAGGGCACTTGGTCTGTGTAGATTCCCTAGCGGGCCCTTGGACTATGTAAGTTCCCTAGCGGGCACTTGGACTATGTGGGTTTCCTGGTGGGCATTTGGACTATCTAGGTTACCAAACGGGCACTTGGACTATGTAGGTTCCCTAGCGGGCACATGGATTATATAGGTTCCCTATCGGGCACTTGGACTATGTAGATTAACTAGAGGGCATTTGGACTATGTAGGTTAACTAGCGGGCACTTGGACTATGTAGGTTCCCTATCGGGCACTTGGAGAATGTAGGTTAACTAGGGCCACTATGTAGGTTCCCAATCGGGCACTTGGAGAATGTAGGTTCACTAGGGGGCACTAGGACTATGTAGTTTACCTAGCGGGCCCTTGGACTATCTAGGTTACCTAGGGGGAACCTAGACTATGTAGGTTAACTAGTGGGCACTTGGACTATATAAGTTACCTAGAAGGCACTTGGACTATGTATGTTCCCTAGCGGGCACTTGGACTATCTAAGTTACCTGGCGGGCACTTGGACTATGTACGTTACCTAGCGGGCACTTGGACTATGTACGTTTCCTAGCGGGTACTTGGACTAGATAGGTTCCCTAGAGGGCACTTGGTCTATCTAGGTTAACTAGCGAGCACTTGGACTATCTAGGTTAACTAGCGGGCATATGGACTATTAGTGCCCCTAGCGGGCATTTAGATTATATTGGTTACCTAGCGGGCACTTGGACTATGTAGGTTAACGAACGGGCACTTGGACTATGTAGGTAACCTAGTGGTCACTTGAAATGTCTAGGTTACCTAGCGGGCACTTGGACTATGTAGGTTAACTAGTGGGCACTTGGACTATCTAGGTTAACTAGCGGGCCCTTGGACGATGTAGGTTACCTAGTGGGCACTTGGACGATCTAGGTTAACTAGCGGGTACTTGCACTATGTAGGTTAACTAGCGGGCCCTTGGACAATGTAGATTAACTAGCAGCACTTGGACTATCTACGTTAACTAGCGGGCCCTTGGACTATGTAGATTCCCTAGCGGGCACTTGGACTATGTATGTTCCAGAGTGGGCACTGGGACTATGTAGGTTACCTAGCAGTCACTTGGACTATGTAAGTTCCAGAGCGGGCACTTAGACTATCTAGGTTCCCTAGCGGTCACTTGTACTATGTAGGTTAATTAGCGGACACTTGGACGTCTAGGTTAACTAGCGGGTACTTGGGTATGTAGGTTAACTAGCGGGCCCTTGAACTATGTAGATTAACGAGCGGGCACTTGGACTATGTAGGTTCCCTAGCGGGCACTTGGACTCTGTATGTTCCCTATGGACACTTGAACTATGTAAGTTAACTACCGGGCACTTGGTCTATGTAGGTTAACTACCGGGCACTTGCACTATCTAGGTTACCGAACGGGCATTTGGACTATGTAGCTAACCTAGCGGGCACTTGGAGAGTCTAGGTTACCTAGCGGGCACTTGGAATTCTAGGTTAACGTACGGACACTTGGACTATGTATGCTGCATAGCGGGCAATTGGACTATCTAGGTTAGGTAATGGGCACTTGGACTATCTAGGTTTCTTAGCGGGCACTTGGACGATCTAGGTTAACTAGAGGGCACTTGGACTATCTAGGTTTACTAGAGTGCACTTGCACTATCTAGGTTTCTTAGCGGGCACTTGGACTATGTAGGTCAACTAGCGGGCCCTTGGACTATCTGGCATAAACAACGGGCACTTAGATTATGTAGGTTAACTAGCGGGCACTTGGAATATGTAGTTTATGTAGCGGACACTTGCAATATGAAGGTTAACTAGCGGGCCCATGGACTATGTAGGTTTACTAGTGGGCCCTTGGACTATCTAGGTTCCCTAAAGGGCACTTGGACTATCTTAGTTACCGAACGGGCACTTGGACTATCTAGGTTACCTAGCGGGCACTTAGACTATGTAGGTTAACTAGCGGGCACTTGGACTATCTAGGTTAACTAGCGGGCCCTTGGACGATGTAGGTTAACTAGCCGGCCCTTGCACTATGTAGGTAAACTAGCGGGCCCATGGATTATGTAGATTTACTAGCAGGCACTTGGACTATCTAGATTAACTAGCGGGCACTTGGACTATTTAGGTTACCTAGGTGGCACTTGGACTATGTAGGTTACCTAGCGGGCACTTGGACTATGTAGGTTACCTAGCAGGCAATTTGACTATCTAGGTTAACTAACGGGTTCTTGGATTATGTAGGTTGCGTAGCGGGCACTTGGATTATGTAGTTCCCTGTCAGGCACGTGGACTATGTAGGTTAACTAGCGGGCACTTGGACTGTCTAGGTTACCTAGTGGGCACTTGGCTTATCTAGGTTAACGAACGGGCCCTTGGACTATCTAGGTTACCTAGGGGGAACCTAGACTATGTAGGTTAACTAGTGGGCACTTGGACTATCTGGGATAGCCAACGGGCACTTAGATTATGTAGGTTAACTAGCGGGCACTTGGAATATGTAGTTTATGTAGCGGACACTTGCACTCTGAAGGTTAACTAGCGGGCCCATGGACTATGTAGGTTTACTAGTGGGCCCTTGGACTATCTAGGTTCCCTAAAGGGCACTTGGACTATCTTAGTTACCGAACAGGCACTTGGACTATCTAGGTTACCTAGCGGGCACTTAGACTATGTAGATTAACTAGCGGGCACTTGGACTGTCTAGGCTACCTAGTGGGCACTTGGCTTATCTGGGTTAACGAACGAGCACTTGGACTATTTAGGTTACCTAGCCGCCACTAAGACTATCTAGGTTAGCTAACAGGCACTTGGACTATCTAGGTTCCCTAGCGGGCACTTGGAATATGTAGGTTAAGTAGCGGAAACTTGCACTATGAAGGTTAACTAGCGGGCCCATGGACTATTTAGGTTTACTAGCGGGCACTTGGACTATGTAGGCTAACTAAGGGGCTTTTGGACTATCTAGGTTACCGAACGGGCACTTGGACTATCTAGGTTACCTAGCGGGCACTTGGACTATGTAGGCTAACTAAGGGGCTTTTGGACGATATAGGTTACCTAGCGGGTACTTGAACTATCTAGGTTAACTTGCGGGCAATTGCAGTATCTAGGTTACCTAGCGGGCACTTAGACTATGTAGATTAACTATCGGGCACTTGGACTATCTAGGTTAACTAGCGGCCCCTTGGACGATGTAGGTTAACTAGCGGGCCCTTAAACTATGTAGGTTAACTACGGGCCCATGGATTATGTAGATTTACTAGCAGGCACTTGGTCTATCAAGGTTAACTAGCGGGCACTTGGACTATTTAGGTTACCTAGGGGGCACTTGGACTATGTAGGTTATCTAGCGGGCACTTAGACTATCTAGGTTACCTAGCAGGCAATTTGACTATCTAGGTTAACTAACGGGTTCTTGGACTATGTAGGTTGCCTAGCGGGCACTTGGATTATGTAGTTCCCTATCGGGCACTTGGACTATGTAGGTTAACTAGCGGGCACTTGGACTGTCTAGGTTACCTAGTGGGCACTTGGCTTATCTAGGTTAACGAACGGGCACTTGGACTATTTAGGTTACCTAGCCGCCACTTGGACTATCTAGGTTAGCTAACAGGCACTTGGACTATCTAGGTTCCCTAGCGGGCACTTGGAATATGTAGGTTAAGTAGCGGACACTTCCACTATGAAGGTTAACTAGCGGGCCCATGGACTATTTAGGTTTACTAGCGGGCCCTTGGATTATCTAGGTTCCCTACAGGGCACTTGTACTATCTAGGTTACCGAACGGGCACTTGGACTGTCTAGGTTACCTAGCGGGCACTTGGACTATGTAGGCTAACTAAGGGGCTTTTGGACGATCTAGGTTACCTAGCGGGTACTTGAACTATCTAGGTTAACTAGCGGGCAATTGCAGTATCTAGGTTACCTAGCGGGCACTTGGACTATGTAAGTTCCCTAGCGGGCACTTGGACTATCCATGTTAACTAGCGGGCACTTGGAATATGTAGGTTAACTAGCGGACACTTGCACTATGTAGGTTACATAGCAGGCACTTGGACTATCTAGGTTAACTAGCGGGCACATGGACTATCTAGGTTAACTAGCGTGCACTTGGACTATGTAGGTTCCCTAGCGGGCACTTGGACTCTGTATGTTCCCTACGGACACTTGAACTATGTAAGTTAACTACCGGGCACTTGGACTATGTAGGTTAACTAGCGGGCCCTTGGACTATCTAGGTTACCTAGGGGGAACCTGGACTATGTAGGTTAACTAGTGGGCACTTGGACTATCTAGGTTACCTAGCAGGCACTTGGACTATATACGTTCCCTAGCGGGCACTTGGACTATCTACGTTACCTAGCGGGTACTTGGACTATGTACGTTACCTAGCGGGCACTTGGACTATGTACGTTTCCTAGCGGGTACTTGGATTAGATAGGTTCCCTAGCGGGCACTTGGCCTATCTAGGTTAACTAGCGAGCACGTGGACAATCTAGGTTACCTAGCTGGCACTTGAACTATCTACGTTATAGCGGGTTCTTAGAGTATGTAGGTTACCAAGCGGGCACTTGGACTATCTAGGTTAACTAGCGGGCACTTGGACTATTTAGTTTCCCTAGCGGGCATTTGGACTATTTAGGTGCCCGAGGGGGCACTTGGACTATGTAGGTTACCTAGCGGGAACTTGGACTATCTAGGTTACCTAGCAGGCCATTTGACTATCTAGGTTAATTAACGGGTTCTTGGACTATGTAGGTTGCCTAGCGGGCACTTGGATTATGTAGTTCCCTATCGGGCACTTGGACTATGTAGGTTAACTAGCGGGCACTTGGACTGTCTAGGTTACCTAGTGGGCACTTGGCTTATCTAGGTTAACGAACGGGCACTTGGACTATTTAGGTTACCTAGCCGCCACTTGGACTATCTAGGTTAGCTAACAGGCACTTGGACTATCTAGGTTCCCTAGCAGGCACTTGGAATATGTAGGTTAAGTAGCGGACACTTGCACTATGGAGGTTAACTAGCAGACCCATGGACTATTTAGGTTTACTAGCGGGCCCTTGGATTATCTAGGTTCCCTACAGGGCACTTGGACTATCTGGGTTACCGAACGGGCACTTGGACTATCTAGGTTACCTAGCGGGCACTTGGACTATGTAGGCTAACTAAGGGGCCCTTGGACGATCTAGGTTACCTAGCGGATACTTAAACTATCTAGGTTAACTAGCGGCAATTGCAGTATCTAGGTTACTTAGCGGGCACGTGGACTATGTAAGTTCCCTAGCGGGCACTTGGACTATCCATGTTAACTAGCGGGCACTTGGAATATATAGGTTAACTAGCGGACACTTGCACTATGTAGGTTACCTAGCAGGCACTTGGACTATCTAGGTTAACTAGCGGGCACTTGGACTATCTAGGTTAACTAGCGTGCACTTGGACTATGTAGGTTCCCTAGCGGGCACTTGGACTCTGTATGTTCCCTACGGACACTTGAACTATGTAAGTTAACTACTGGGCACTTGGACTATGTAGGTTACCTAGCGGGCCCTTGGACTATCTAGGTTACCTAGGGGGAACCTGGACTATGTAGGTTAACTAGTGGGCACTTGGACTATCTAGGTTACCTAGCAGGGACTTGGACTATGTACGTTCCCTAGCGGGCACTTGGAGTATCTACATTACCTAGCGGGCACTTGGACTATGTACGTTACCTAGCGGGCACCTGGACTATGTACGTTTCCTAGCGGGTACTTGGACTAGATAGGTTCCCTAGCGGGCACTTGGTCTATCTAGGTTAACTAGCGAGCACGTGGACTATCTAGGTTACCTAGCTGGCACTTGAACTATCTACGTTATAGCGGGTTCTTAGAGTATGTAGGTTACCTAGCGGGCTGTTGGACAATCTAGGTTACCAAGCGGGCACTTGGACTATCTAAGTTAACTAGCGGGCACTTGGACTATTTAGTTTCCCTAGCGGGCATTTGGACTATTTAGGTTACCTAGGGGGCACTTGGACTATGTAGGTTACCTAGCGGGCACTTGGACTATCTAGGTTACCTAGCAGGCAATTTGACTATCTAGGTTAAATAACGGATTCTTGGACTATGTAGGTTGCCTAGCGGGCACTTGGATTATGTAGTTCCAAAACGGGCACTTGGACTATGTAGGTTAACTAGCGGGCACTTGGACTGTCTAGGTTACCTAGTGGGCACTTGGCTTATCTAGGTTAACGAACGGGCACTTGGACTATTTAGGTTACCTAGCCGCCACTTGGACTATCTAGGTTAGCTAACAAGCATTTGGACTATCTAGGTTCCCTAGCGGGCACTTGGAATATATAGGTTAAGTAGCGGACACTTGCACTATGAAGGTTAACTAGGGGGCCCATGGACTATTTAGGTTTACTAGCGGGCCCTTGGATTATCTAGGTTCCCTACAGGGCACTTGGACTATCTAGGTTACCGAACGGGCACTTGGACTATCTAGGTTACCTAGCGGGCACTTGGACTATGTAGGTTAACTAGCGGGCAATTGCAGTATCTAGGTTACCTAGCGGGCACTTGGACTATGTAAGTTCCCTAGCGGGCACTTGGACTATCTAGGTTACCGAACGGGCACTTGGACTACCTAGGTTACCTAGCGGGCACTTGGACTATGTAGGCTAACTAAGGGGCTTTTGGACGATCTAGGTTACCTAGCGGGTACTTGAACTATCTAGGTTAACTAGCGGGCAATTGCAGTATCTAGGTTACCTAGCGGGCACTTGGACTATGTAAGTTCCCTAGCGGGCACTTGGACTATCCATGTTAACTAGCGGGCACTTGGAATATGTAGGTTAACTAGCGGACACTTGCACTATGTAGGTTACCTAGCAGGCACTTGGTCTATCTAGGTTAACTAGCGGGCACATGGACTATCTAGGTTAACTAGCGTGCACTTGGACTATGTAGGTTCCCTAGCGGGCACTTGGACTCTGTATGTTCCCTACGGACACTTGAACTATGTAAGTTAACTACCGGGCACTTGGACTATGTAGGTTAACTAGCGGGCCCTTGGACTATCTAGGTTACCTAGGGGGAACCTGGACTATGTAGGTTAACTAGTGGGCACTTGGACTATCTAGGTTACCTAGCAGGGACTTGGACTATGTACGTTCCCTAGCGGGCACTTGGACTATCTACGTTACCTAGCGGGTACTTGGACTATGTACGTTACCTAGCGGGCACTTGGACTATGTACGTTTCCTAGCGGGTACTTGGACTAGATAGGTTCCCTAGCGGGCACTTGGCCTATCTAGGTTAACTAGGGAGCACGTGGACAATCTAGGTTACCTAGCTGGCACTTGAACTATCTACGTTATAGCGGGTTCTTAGAGTATGTAGGTTACCAAGCGGGCACTTGGACTATCTAGGTTAACTAGCGGGCACTTGGACTATTTAGTTTCCCTAGCGGGCATTTGGACTATTTAGGTGCCCGAGGGGGCACTTGGACTATGTAGGTTACCTAGCGGGAACTTGGACTATCTAGGTTACCTAGCAGGCCATTTGACTATCTAGGTTAATTAACGGGTTCTTGGACTATGTAGGTTGCCTAGCGGGCACTTGGATTATGTAGTTCCCTATCGGGCACTTGGACTATGTAGGTTAACTAGCGGGCACTTGGACTGTCTAGGTTACCTAGTGGGCACTTGGCTTATCTAGGTTAACGAACGGGCACTTGGACTATTTAGGTTACCTAGCCGCCACTTGGACTATCTAGGCTAGCTAACAGGCACTTGGACTATCTAGGTTCCCTAGCAGGCACTTGGAATATGTAGGTTAAGTAGCGGACACTTGCACTATGAAGGTTAACTAGCAGACCCATGGACTATTTAGGTTTACTAGCGGGCCCTTGGATTATCTAGGTTCCCTACAGGGCACTTGGACTATCTAGGTTACCGAACGGGCACTTGGACTATCTAGGTTACCTAGCGGGCACTTGGACTATGTAGGCTAACTAAGGGGCCCTTGGACGATCTAGGTTACCTAGCGGATACTTAAACTATCTAGGTTAACTAGCGGCAATTGCAGTATCTAGGTTACTTAGCGGGCACGTGGACTATGTAAGTTCCCTAGCGGGCACTTGGACTATCCATGTTAACTAGCGGGCACTTGGAATATGTAGGTTAACTAGCGGACACTTGCACTATGTAGGTTACCTAGCAGGCACTTGGACTATCTAGGTTAACTAGCGGGCACTTGGACTATCTAGGTTAACTAGCGTGCACTTGGACTATGTAGGTTCCCTAGCGGGCACTTGGACTCTGTATGTTCCCTACGGACACTTGAACTATGTAAGTTAACTACTGGGCACTTGGACTATGTAGGTTACCTAGCGGGCCCTTGGACTATCTAGGTTACCTAGGGGGAACCTGGACTATGTAGGTTAACTAGTGGGCACTTGGACTATCTAGGTTACCTAGCAGGGACTTGGACTATGTACGTTCCCTAGCGGGCACTTGGACTATCTACGTTACCTAGCGGGCACTTGGACTATGTACGTTACCTAGCGGGCACCTGGACTATGTACGTTTCCTAGCGGGTACTTGGACTAGATAGGTTCCCTAGCGGGCACATGGTCTATCTAGGTTAACTAGCGAGCACGTGGACTATCTAGGTTACCTAGCTGGCACTTGAACTATCTACGTTATAGCGGGTTCTTAGAGTATGTAGGTTACCTAGCGGGCTGTTGGACAATCTAGGTTACCAAGCGGGCACTTGGACTATCTAAGTTAACTAGCGGGCACTTGGACTATTTAGTTTCCCTAGCGGGCATTTGGACTATTTAGGTTACCTAGGGGGCACTTGGACTATGTAGGTTACCTAGCGGGCACTTGGACTATCTATGTTACCTAGCAGGCAATTTGACTATCTAGGTTAAATAACGGATTCTTGGACTATGTAGGTTGCCTAGCGGGCACTTGGATTATGTAGTTCCAAAACGGGCACTTGGACTATGTAGGTTAACTAGCGGGCACTTGGACTGTCTAGGTTACCTAGTGGGCACTTGGCTTATCTAGGTTAACGAACGGGCACTTGGACTATTTAGGTTACCTAGCCGCCACTTGGACTATCTAGGTTAGCTAACAGGCACTTGGACTATCTAGGTTCCCTAGCGGGCACTTGGAATATATAGGTTAAGTAGCGGACACTTGCACTATGAAGGTTAACTAGCGGTCCCATGGACTATTTAGGTTTACTAGCGGGCCCTTGGATTATCTAGGTTCCCTACAGGGCACTTGGACTATCTAGGTTACCGAACGGGCACTTGGACTATCTAGGTTACCTAGCGGGCACTTGGAATATGTAGGCTAACTAAGGGGTTTTTGGACGATCTAGGTTACCTAGCGGGTACTTGAACTATCTAGGTTAACTAGCGGGCAATTGCAGTATCTAGGTTACCTAGCGGGCACTTGGACTATGTAAGTTCCCTAGCGGGCACTTGGACTATCCATGTTAACTAGCGGGCACTTGGAATATGTAGGTTAACTAGCGGACACTTGCACTATGTAGGTTACCTAGCAGGCACTTGGACTATCTAGGTTAACTAGCGGGCACATGGACTATCTAGGTTAACTAGCGTGCACTTGGACTATGTAGGTTCCCTAGCGGGCACTTGGACTCTGTATGTTCCCTACGGACACTTGAACTATGTAAGTTAACTACCGGGCACTTGGACTATGTAGGTTAACTAGCGGGCCCTTGGACTATCTAGGTTACCTAGGGGGAACCTGGACTATGTAGGTTAACTAGTGGGCACTTGGACTATCTAGGTTACCTAGCAGGCACTTGGACTATATACGTTCCCTAGCGGGCACTTGGACTATCTACGTTACCTAGCGGGTACTTGGACTATGTACGTTACCTAGCGGGCACTTGGACTATGTACGTTTCCTAGTGGGTACTTGGACTAGATAGGTTCCCTAGCGGGCACTTGGCCTATCTAGGTTAACTAGCGAGCACGTGAACTATCTAGGTTACCTAGCTGGCACTTGAACTATCTACGTTATAGCGGGTTCTTAGAGTATGTAGGTTACCAAGCGGGCACTTGGACTATCTAGGTTAACTAGCGGGCACTTGGACTATTTAGTTTCCCTAGCGGGCATTTGGACTATTTAGGTTACCTAGGGGGCACTTGGACTATGTAGGTTACCTAGCGGGAACTTGGACTATCTAGGTTACCTAGCAGGCCATTTGACTATCTAGGTTAATTAACGGGTTCTTGGACTATGTAGGTTGCCTAGCGGGCACTTGGATTATGTAGTTCCCTATCGGGCACTTGGACTATGTAGGTTAACTAGCGGGCACTTGGACTGTCTAGGTTACCTAGTGGGCACTTGGCTTATCTAGGTTAACGAACGGGCACTTGGACTATTTAGGTTACCTAGCCGCCACTTGGACTATCTAGGTTAGCTAACAGGCACTTGGACTATCTAGGTTCCCTAGCGGGCACTTGGAATATGTAGGTTAAGTAGCGGACACTTGCACTATGAAGGTTAACTAGCAGACCCATGGACTATTTAGGTTTACTAGCGGGCCCTTGGATTATCTAGGTTCCCTACAGGGCACTTGGACTATCTAGGTTACTGAACGGGCACTTGGACTATCTAGGTTACCTAGCGGGCACTTGGACTATGTAGGCTAACTAAGGGGCCCTTGGACGATCTAGGTTACCTAGCGGATACTTAAACTATCTAGGTTAACTAGCGGCAATTGCAGTATCTAGGTTACTTAGCGGGCACGTGGACTATGTAAGTTCCCTAGCGGGCACTTGGACTATACATGTTAACTAGCGGGCACTTGGAATATGTAGGTTAACTAGCGGACACTTGCACTATGTAGGTTACCTAGCAGGCACTTGGACTATCTAGGTTAACTAGCGGGCACTTGGACTATCTAGGTTAACTAGCGTGCACTTGGACTATGTAGGTTCCCTAGCGGGCACTTGGACTCTGTATGTTCCCTACGGACACTTGAACTATGTAAGATAACTACTGGGCACTTGGACTATGTAGGTTACCTAGCGGGCCCTTGGACTATCTAGGTTACCTAGGGGGAACCTGGACTATGTAGGTTAACTAGTGGGCACTTGGACTATCTAGGTTACCTAGCAGGGACTTGGACTATGTACGTTCCCTAGCGGGCACTTGGACTATCTACGTTACCTAGCGGGCACTTGGACTATGTACGTTACCTAGCAGGCACCTGGACTATGTACGTTTCCTAGCGGGTACTTGGACTAGATAGGTTCCCTAGCGGGCACTTGGTCTATCTAGGTTAACTAGCGAGCACGTGGACTATCTAGGTTACCTAGCTGGCACTTGAACTATCTACGTTATAGCGGGTTCTTAGAGTATGTAGGTTACCTAGCGGGCTGTTGGACAATCTAGGTTACCAAGCGGGCACTTGGACTATCTAAGTTAACTAGCGGGCACTTGGACTATTTAGTTTCCCTAGCGGGCATTTGGACTATTTAGGTTACCTAGGGGGCACTTGGACTATGTAGGTTACCTAGCGGGCACTTGGACTATCTAGGTTACCTAGCAGGCAATTTGACTATCTAGGTTAAATAACGGGTTCTTGGACTATGTAGGTTGCCTAGCGGGCACTTGGATTATGTAGTTCCAAATCGGGCACTTGGACTATGTAGGTTAACTAGCGGGCACTTGGACTGTCTAGGTTACCTAGTGGGCACTTGGCTTATCTAGGTTAACGAACGGGCACTTGGACTATTTAGGTTACCTAGCCGCCACTTGGACTATCTAGGTTAGCTAACAGGCACTTGGACTATGTAGGTTCCCTAGCGGGCACTTGGAATATATAGGTTAAGTAGCGGACACTTGCACTATGAAGGTTAACTAGGGGGCCCATGGACTATTTAGGTTTACTAGCGGGCCCTTGGATTATCTAGGTTCCCTACAGGGCACTTGGACTATCTAGGTTACCGAACGGGCACTTGGACTATCTAGGTTACCTAGCGGGCATTTGGACTATGTAGGCTAACTAAGGGGCCCTTGGACGATCTAGGTTACCTAGCGGGTACTTGAACTATCTAGGTTAACTAGCGGGCAATTGCAGTATCTAGGTTACCTAGCGGGCACTTGGACTATGTAAGTTCCCTAGCGGGCACTTGGACTATCCATGTTAACTAGCGGGCACTTGGAATATGTAGGTTAACTAGCGGACACTTGCACTATGTAGGTTACCTAGCAGGCACTTGGACTATCTAGGTTAACTAGCGGGCACTTGGACTATCTAGGTTAACTAGCGTGCACTTGGACTATGTAGGTTCCCTAGCGGGCACTTGGACTCTGTATGTTCCCTACGGACACTTGAACTATGTAAGTTAACTACTGGGCACTTGGACTATGTAGGTTACCTAGCGGGCACTTGGTCTATCTAGGTTAACTAGCGAGCACGTGGATTATCTAGGTTACCTAGCTGGCACTTGAACTATCTACGTTATAGCGGGTTCTTAGAGTATGTAGGTTACCTAGCGGGCTGTTGGACTATCTAGGTTACCAAGTGGGCACTTGGACTATCTAGGTTAATTAGCGGGCACTTGGACTATGTAGTTTCCCTAGCGGGCATTTGGACTATTTAGGTTACCTAGGGGGCACTTGGACTATGTAGGTTACCTAGCGGGCACTTGGACTATCTAGGTTACCTAGCAGGCAATTTGACAATCTAGGTTAACTAACGGGTTCTTGGACTATGTAGGTTGCCTAGCGGGGACTTGGATTATGTAGTTCCCTATCGGGCACTTGGACTATGTAGGTTAACTAGCGGGCATTTGGACTATGTAGGTTACGTAGCGGGCACTTGGACTATGTAGGTTCCCTATCGTGCACTTTGAGAATGTAGGTTAACTAGGGGGCACTAGGACTATGTAGGTTACCTAGCGGGCCCTTGGACTATCTAGGTTACCTTGGGGGAACCTGGACTATGTAGGTTAACTAGTGGGCACTTGGACTATCTAGGTTACCTAGCAGGCAGTTGGACTATGTACGTTCCCTAGCGGGCACTTGGATTATGTAGGTTCCCTATCGGGCACTTGGACTATGTAGAATAACTAGAGAGCATTTGGACTATGTAGGTTACCTAGCGGGCACTTGGACTACGTAGGTTCCCTATCGGGCACTTGAACTATGTATGTTAACTACCGGGCACTTGGACTATGTAGTTTACCTAGCAGGCCCTTGGACTATCTAAGTTACCTAGGGGGAACCTGAACTATGTAGGTTAACTAGTGGGCACTTGGACTATCTAGGTTACCTAGCAGGCACTTGGACTATGTACGTTCCCTAGCGGGCACTTGGACTATCTACGTTACCTAGCGGGCACTTGGACTACGTAGGTTCCCTATCGGGCACTTGAACTATGTATGTTAACTACCGGGCACTTGGACTATGTAGGTTACCTAGCAGGCCCTTGGACTATCTAAGTTACCTAGGGGGAACCTGGACTATGTAGGTTAACTAGTGGGCACTTGGACTATCTAGGTTACCTAGCAGGCACTTGGACTATGTACGTTCCCTAGCGGGCACTTGGACTATCTACGTTACCTAGCGGGCACTTGGACTATGTACGTGACCTAGCGGGCACTTGGACTATATACGTTTCCTCGTGGGTACTTGGACTAGATACGTTCCCTAGCGGGCACTTGGTCTATCTAGGTTAACTAGCGAGCACGTGGATTATCTAGGTTACCTTGCTGGCACTTGAACTATCTACGTGATAGCGGGTTCTTAGAGTATGTAGGTTACCTAGCGGGCTGTTGGACTATCTAGGTTACCAAGCAGGCACTTGGACTATCTAGGTTAACTAAAGGGCACTTGGTCTATGTAGATTCCCTAGCGGGCCCTTGGACTATGTAAGTTCCCTAGCGGGCATTTGCACTATGTGGGTTTCCTGGCGGGCATTTGGACTATCTAGGTTACCAAACGGGAACTTGGACTATGTAGGTTCCCTAGCGGGCACATGGATTATATAGGTTCCCTATCGGGCACTTGGACTATGTAGATTAACTAGAGGGCATTTGGACTATGTAGGTTAACTAGCGGGCACTTGGACTATGTAGGTTCCCTATCGGGCACTTGGAGAATGTAGGTTAACTAGGACCACTATGTAGGTTCCCAATCGGGCACGTGGAGAATGTAGGTTCACTAGGGGGCACTAGGACTATGTAGGTTACCTAGCGGGCCCTTGGACTATCTAGGATACCTTGGGGGAACCTAGACTATGTAGGTTAACTAGTGGGCACTTGGACTATATAGGTTACCTAGCAGGCACTTGGACTATGTATGTTCCCTAGCGGGCACTTGGACTATCTACGTTACCTAGCGGGCACTTGGACTATGTACGTTACCTAGCGGGCACTTGGACTATGTACGTTTCCTAGCGGGTACTTGGACTAGATAGGTTCCCTAGAGGGCACTTGGTCTATCTAGGTTAACTAGCGAGCACTTGGACTATCTAGGTTAACTAGCGGGCATATGGACTATTAGTGCCCCTAGTGGGCATTTAGATTATATTGGTTACCTAGCGGGCACTTGGACTATGTAGGTTAACGAACGGGCACTTGGACTATGTAGGTTACCTAGTGGTCACTTGAAAGGTCTAGGTTACCTTGCGGGTACTTGGACTATGTAGGTTAACTAGTGGGCACTTGGACTATCTAGGTGAACTAGCGGGCCCTTGGATGATGTAGGTTACCTAGTGGGCACTTGGACGATCTAGGTTAACTAGCGGGTACTTGCACTATGTAGGTTAACTAGCGGGCCCTTGGACAATGTAGATTAACTAGCAGCACTTGGACTATCTACGTTAACTAGCGGGCCCTTGGACTATGTAGATTCCCTAGCGGGCACTTGGACTATGTATGTTCCAGAGTGGGCACTGGGACTATGTAGGTTCCCTAGCAGTCACTTGGACTATGTAGGTTCCAGAGCGGCCACTTAGACTATCTAGGTTCCCTAGCGGGCACTTGTACTATGTAGGTTAATTAGCGGACACTTGGACGTCTAGGTTAACTAGCGGGTACTTGGGTATGTAAGTTAACTAGCGGGCCCTTGAACTATGTAGATTAACTAGCGGGCACTTGGACTATGTAGGTTCCCTAGCGGGCACTTGGACTCTGTATGTTCCCTACGGACACTTGAACTATGTAAGTTAACTACCGGGCACTTGGTCTATGTAGGTTAACTAGCGGGCCCTTGGACTATCTAGGTTACCTAGCGGGCACTTGGACTATGTAGGTTAACTACCGGGCACTTGCACTATCTAGGTTACCGAACGGGCATTTGGACTATGTAGCTAACCTAGCGGGCACTTGTAGAGTCTAGGTTACCTAGCGGGCACTTGGACTTCTAGGTTAACGAACGGGCACTTGGACTATGTATGTTGCTTAGCGGGCAATTGGACTATCTAGGTTAGGTAACGGGCACTTGGACTATCTAGGTTTCTTAGCGGGCACTTGGACGATCTAGGTTAACTAGAGGGCACTTGGACTATCTAGGTTTACTAGAGGGCACTTGGACTATCTAGGTGTCTTAGCGGGCACTTGGACTATGTAGGTCAGCTAGCAGGCCCTTGGACTATCTGGGATAGCCAACGGACACTTAGATTATGTAGGTTAACTAGCGGGCACTTGGAATATGTAGGTTATGTAGCGGACACTTGCACTATGAAAGTTAACTAGCGGGCCCATGGACTCTGTAGGTTTACTAGTGGGCCCTTGGATTATCTAGGTTCTCTAAAGGGCACTTGGACTATCTTAGTTACCGAACGGGCACTTGGACTATCTAGGTTACCTAGCGGGCACTTAGACTATGTAGATTAACTAGCGGGCACATGGACATTCTAGGTTAACTAGCGGGCCCTTGGACGATGTAGGATAACTAGCGGGCCCTTGCACTATGTAGGTAAACTAGCGGGACCATGGATTATGTAGATTTACTAGCAGGCACTTGGACTATCTAGGTTAACTAGCGGGCACTTGGACTATTTAGGTTACCTAGGGGGCACTTGGACTATTTAGGTTACCTAGCGGGCACTTGGACTATCTAGGTTACCTAGCAGGCAATTTGACTATCTAGGTTAACTAACGGGTTCTTGGACTATGTAGGTTGCCTAGCGGGCACTTGGATTATGTAGTTCCCTATCGGGCACTTGGACTATGTAGGTTAACTAGCGGGCACTTGGACTGTCTAGGTTACCTAGTGGGCACTTGGCTTATCTAGGTTAACGAACGGGCACTTGGACTATTTAGGTTACCTAGCCGCCACTTGGACTATCTAGGTTAGCTAACAGGAACTTGGACTATCTAGGTTCCCTAGCGGGCACTTGGAATATGTAGGTTAAGTAGCGGACACTTGCACTATGAAGGTTAACTAGCGGGTCCATGGACTATTTAGGTTTACTAGCGGGCCCTTGGATTATCTAGGTTCCCTACAGGGCACTTGGACTATCTAGGATACCGAACGGGCACTTGGACTATCTAGGTTACCAAGCGGGCACTTGGACTATGTAGTTTCCCTAGCGGGCACTTGGACTATTTAGTTTCCCTAGCGGGCATTTGGACTATTTAGGTTACCTAGGGGGCACTTGGACTATGTAGGTTACCTAGCGGGCACTTGGACTATCTAGGTTACCTAGCAGGCCATTTGACTATCTAGGTTAACTAACGGGTTCTTGGACTATGTAGGTTGCCTAGCGGGCACTTGGATTATGTAGTTCCCTATTGGGCACTTGAACTATGTAGGTTAACTAGCGGGCACTTGGTCTGTCTAGGTTACCTAGTGGGCACTTGGCTTATCTAGGTTAACGAATGGGCACTTGGACTATTTAGGTTACCTAGCCGCCACTTGGACTATCTAGGTTAGCTAACAGGCACTTGGACTATCTAGGTTCCCTAGCGGGCACTTGGAATATGTAGGTTAAGTAGCGGACACTTGCACTATGAAGGTTAACTAGCGGGCCCATGGACTATTTAGGTTTACTAGCAGGCCCTTGGATTATCTAGGTTCCCTACAGGGCACTTGGATTATCTAGGTTACCGAACGGGCACTTGGACTATCTAGGTTACCTAGCGAGCACTTGGACTATGTAGGCTAACTAAGGGGCCCTTGGACGATCTAGGTTACCTAGCGGGTACTTGAACTATCTAGGTAAACTAGCGGGCAATTGCAGTATCTAGGTTACCTAGCGGGCACTTGGACTATGTAAGTTCCCTAGCGGGCACTTGGACTATACATGTTAACTAGTGGGCACTTGGAATATGTAGGTTAACTAGCGGACACTTGCACTATGTAGGTTACCTAGCAGGCACTTGGACTATCTTGGTTAACTAGCGGGCACTTGGACTATCTAGGTTAACTAGCGTGCACGTGGACTATGTAGGTTTCCTAGCGGGCACTTGGACTCTGTATGTTCCCTACGGACACTTGAACTATGTAAATTAACTACTGGGCACTTGGACTATGTAGGTTACCTAGCGGGCCCTTGGACTATCTAGGTTACCTAGGGGGAACCTGGACTATGTAGGTTAACTAGCGGGCACTTGGACTCTCTACGTTACCTAGCGGGCACCTGGACTATGTACGTTTCCTAGCGGGTACTTGGACTAGATAGGTTCCCTAGCGGGCACTTGGTCTATCTAGGTTAACTAGCGAGCACGTGGACTATCTAGGTTACCTAGCTGGCACTTGAACTATCTACGTTATAGCGGGTTCTTAGAGTATGTAGGTTACCTAGCGGGCTGTTGGACTATCTAGGTTACCAAGCGGGCACTTGGACTATCTAGGTTAACTAGCGGGCACTTGGACTATGTAGTTTCCCTAGCGGGCATTAGGACTATTTAGGTTACCTAGGGGGCACTTGGACTATGTAGGTTACCTAGCGGGCACTTGGACTATCTAGGTTACCTAGCAGGCAATTTGACTATCTAGGTTAACTAACGGGTTCTTGGACTATGTAGGTTGCCTAGCGGGCACTTGGATTATGTAGTTCCCTATCGGGCACTTGGACTATGTAGGTTAACTAGCGGGCACTTGGTCTGTCTAGGTTACCTAGTGGGCACTTGGCTTATCTAGGTTAACGAACGGGCACTAGGACTCTTTAGGTTACCTAGCCGCCACTTGGACTATCTAGGTTAGCTAACAGGCACTTGGACTATCTAGGTTCCCTAGCGGGCACTTGGAATATGTAGGTTAAGTAGCGGACACTTGCACTATGAAGGATAACTAGCGGGCCCATGGACTATTTAGGTTTACTAGCGGGCCCTTGGATTATCTAGGTTCCCTACAGGGCACTTGGACTATCTAGGTTACCGAACGGGCACTTGGACTATCTAGGTTACCTAGCGAGCACTTGGACTATGTAGGCTAACTAAGGGGCCCTTGGACGATCTAGGTTACCTAGCGGGTACTTGAACTATCTAGGTAAACTAGCGGGCAATTGCAGTATCTAGGTTACCTAGCGGGCACTTGGACTATGTAAGTTCCCTAGCGGGCACTTGGACTATCCATGTTAACTAGCGGGCACTTGGAATATGTAGGTTAACTAGCGGACACTTGCACTATGTAGGTTACCTAGCAGGCACTTGGACTATCTAGGTTAACTAGCGGGCACTTGGACTATCTAGGTTAACTAGCGTGCACTTGGACTATGTAGGTTCCCTAGCGGGCACTTGGACTCTGTATGTTCCCTACGGACACTTGAACTATGTAAGTTAACTACTGGGCACTTGGACTATGTAGGTTACCTAGCGGGCCCTTGGACTATCTAGGTTACCTAGGGGGAACCTGGACTATGTAGGTTAACTAGTGGGCACTTGGACTATCTAGGTTACCTAGCAGGGACTTGGACTATGTACGTTCCTTAGCGGGCACTTGGACTATCTACGTTACCTAGTGGGCACTTGGACTATGTACGTTACCTAGCGGGCACTTGGACTATGTACGTTTCCTAGCGGGTACTTGGACTAGATAGGTTCCCTAGCGGGCACTTGATCTATCTAGGTTAACTAGCGAGCACGTGGACTATCTAGGTTACCTAGCTGGCACTTGAACTATCTACGTTATAGCGGGTTCTTAGAGTATGTAGGTTACCTAGCGGGCTGTTGGACTATCTAGGTTACCAAGCGGGCACTTGGACTATCTAGTTTAACTAAAGGGCAGTTGGACTGTGTAGATTCCCTAGCGGGCCCTTTGACTATGTAAGTTCCCTAGCGGGCACTTGGACTATGTGGGTTTCCTGCGGGCATTTGGACTATCTAGGTTACCAAACGGGCACTTGGACTATGTAGGTTCCCTAGCGGGCACATGGATTATATAGGTTCCCTATCGGGCACTTGGACTATGTAGATTAACTAGCGTGCACTTGGACTATGTAGGTTCCCTATCGGGCACTTGGAGAATGTAGGTTAACTAGGGCCACTATGTAGGTTCCCAATGGGGCACTTGGAGAATACAGGTTAACTAGGGGGCACTAGGACTCTGTAGGTTACCTAGCGGGCCCCTGGACTATCTAGGTTACCTAGGGGGAACCTGGACTATGTAGGTTAACTAGTGGGCACTTGGACTATCTAGGTTACCTAGCAGGCACTTGGACTATGTACGTTCCCTAGCGGGCACTTGGACTATCTACGTTACCAAGCGGGCACTTGGACTATATACGTTACCTAGCGGGCACTTGGACTATGTACGTTTCCTAGCGGGTACTTGGACTAGATAGGTTCCCTAGCGGGCACTTGGTCTACCTAGGTTAACTAGCGAGCACTTGGACTCTCTAGGTTAACTAGCGAGCACTTGGACTATCTAGGTTAACTAGCGGGCATATGGACTATTAATGCCCCTAGCGGGCATTTGGACTATATTGGTTACCTAGCGGGCACTTGGACTATGTAGGTTAACTAGTGGGCACTTGGACTATCTAGGTTAACTAGCGGGCCCTTGGACGATGTAAGTTAACTTACGGGCCCTTGGACTATGTAGGTTAACAAGCGGGCCCTTGGACTATGTAGGTTACCTAGTGGAAACTTGGACGATCTAGGTTAACTAGCGGGTACTTGGACTATGTAGGTTAACTAGCGGGCCCTTGGACTATGTAGATTAAGTAGCAGCTCTTGGACTATCTACGTTAACTAGCGGGCCCTTGGAATATGTAGATTCCCTAGCGGGCACTTGGACTATGTATGTTCCAGAGCGGGCACTTGGACTATGTAGGTTCCCTAGCAGTCACTTGGACTATGTAGGGTCCAGAGCGGGCACTTAGACTATCTAGGTTCCCTAGCGGGCACTTCTACTATGTAGGTTAATTAGCGGACACTTGGACGATCTAGGTTAACTAGCGGGTACTTGGATTATGTAGGTTAACTAGCGGGCCCTTGAACTATGTAGATTAACTAGCGGGCACTTGGACTATATAGGTTCCCTAGCGGGCACTTGGAATCTGTATGTTCCCTACGGACACTGGATCTATGTAAGTTAACTAGCGCGCACTTGGACTATGTATGTTAACTAGCAGGCCCTTGGACTATCTAGGTTACCTAGCGGGCACATGGACTATGTAGGTTAACTACCGGGCACTTGCACTATCTAGGTTACCGAACGGGCATTTGGACTATGTAGCTAACCTAGCGGACACTTGGAGAGTCTAGGTTACCTAGCGGGCACTTGGACTTCTAGGTTAACGAACGGGCACTTGGACTATGTATGTTGCATAGCGGGCAATTGGACTATCTAGGTTAGGTAACGGGCACTTGGACTATCTAGGTTTCTTAGCGGGCACTTGGACGATCTAGGTTAACTAGAGGGCACTTGGACTATCTAGGTTAACTAGCGTGCACTTGGACGATCTAGGTTTCTTAGCGGGTACTTGGACTATGTAGGTTAACTAGTGGGCCCTTGAACTATGTAGAATAACTAGCGGGCACTTGGACTATGTAGGTTCCCTAGCGGGCACTTGGACTCTGTATGTTCCCTACGGACACGTGAACTATGTAAGTTAACTACTGGGCACTTGGTCTATGTAGGTTAACTAGCGGGCCCTTGGACTATCTAGGTTACCTAGCGGGCACTTGGACTATGTAGGTTAACTAGCGGGCACTTGCACTATCTAGGTTACCGAACGGGCATTTGGACTATGTAGCTAACCTAGCGGGCACTTGGAGAGTCTAGGTTACCTAGCGGGCACTTGGACTTCTAGGTTAACGAACGGGCACTTGGACTATTTAGGTTACCTAGCCGCCACTTGGACTATCTAGGTTAGCTAACAGGAACTTGGACTATCTAGGTTCCCTAGCGGGCACTTGGAATATGTAGGTTAAGTAGCGGACACTTGCACTATGAAGGTTAACTAGCGGGTCCATGGACTATTTAGGTTTACTAGCGGGCCCTTGGATTATCTAGGTTCCCTACAGGGCACTTGGACTATCTAGGATACCGAACGGGCACTTGGACTATCTAGGTTACCAAGCGGGCACTTGGACTATGTAGTTTCCCTAGCGGGCACTTGGACTATTTAGTTTCCCTAGCGGGCATTTGGACTATTTAGGTTACCTAGGGGGCACTTGGACTATGTAGGTTACCTAGCGGGCACTTGGACTATCTAGGTTACCTAGCAGGCCATTTGACTATCTAGGTTAACTAACGGGTTCTTGGACTATGTAGGTTGCCTAGCGGGCACTTGGATTATGTAGTTCCCTATTGGGCACTTGAACTATGTAGGTTAACTAGCGGGCACTTGGTCTGTCTAGGTTACCTAGTGGGCACTTGGCTTATCTAGGTTAACGAATGGGCACTTGGACTATTTAGGTTACCTAGCCGCCACTTGGACTATCTAGGTTAGCTAACAGGCACTTGGACTATCTAGGTTCCCTAGCGGGCACTTGGAATATGTAGGTTAAGTAGCGGACACTTGCACTATGAAGGTTAACTAGCGGGCCCATGGACTATTTAGGTTTACTAGCAGGCCCTTGGATTATCTAGGTTCCCTACAGGGCACTTGGATTATCTAGGTTACCGAACGGGCACTTGGACTATCTAGGTTACCTAGCGAGCACTTGGACTATGTAGGCTAACTAAGGGGCCCTTGGACGATCTAGGTTACCTAGCGGGTACTTGAACTATCTAGGTAAACTAGCGGGCAATTGCAGTATCTAGGTTACCTAGCGGGCACTTGGACTATGTAAGTTCCCTAGCGGGCACTTGGACTATACATGTTAACTAGTGGGCACTTGGAATATGTAGGTTAACTAGCGGACACTTGCACTATGTAGGTTACCTAGCAGGCACTTGGACTATCTTGGTTAACTAGCGGGCACTTGGACTATCTAGGTTAACTAGCGTGCACGTGGACTATGTAGGTTTCCTAGCGGGCACTTGGACTCTGTATGTTCCCTACGGACACTTGAACTATGTAAATTAACTACTGGGCACTTGGACTATGTAGGTTACCTAGCGGGCCCTTGGACTATCTAGGTTACCTAGGGGGAACCTGGACTATGTAGGTTAACTAGCGGGCACTTGGACTCTCTACGTTACCTAGCGGGCACCTGGACTATGTACGTTTCCTAGCGGGTACTTGGACTAGATAGGTTCCCTAGCGGGCACTTGGTCTATCTAGGTTAACTAGCGAGCACGTGGACTATCTAGGTTACCTAGCTGGCACTTGAACTATCTACGTTATAGCGGGTTCTTAGAGTATGTAGGTTACCTAGCGGGCTGTTGGACTATCTAGGTTACCAAGCGGGCACTTGGACTATCTAGGTTAACTAGCGGGCACTTGGACTATGTAGTTTCCCTAGCGGGCATTAGGACTATTTAGGTTACCTAGGGGGCACTTGGACTATGTAGGTTACCTAGCGGGCACTTGGACTATCTAGGTTACCTAGCAGGCAATTTGACTATCTAGGTTAACTAACGGGTTCTTGGACTATGTAGGTTGCCTAGCGGGCACTTGGATTATGTAGTTCCCTATCGGGCACTTGGACTATGTAGGTTAACTAGCGGGCACTTGGTCTGTCTAGGTTACCTAGTGGGCACTTGGCTTATCTAGGTTAACGAACGGGCACTAGGACTCTTTAGGTTACCTAGCCGCCACTTGGACTATCTAGGTTAGCTAACAGGCACTTGGACTATCTAGGTTCCCTAGCGGGCACTTGGAATATGTAGGTTAAGTAGCGGACACTTGCACTATGAAGGATAACTAGCGGGCCCATGGACTATTTAGGTTTACTAGCGGGCCCTTGGATTATCTAGGTTCCCTACAGGGCACTTGGACTATCTAGGTTACCGAACGGGCACTTGGACTATCTAGGTTACCTAGCGAGCACTTGGACTATGTAGGCTAACTAAGGGGCCCTTGGACGATCTAGGTTACCTAGCGGGTACTTGAACTATCTAGGTAAACTAGCGGGCAATTGCAGTATCTAGGTTACCTAGCGGGCACTTGGACTATGTAAGTTCCCTAGCGGGCACTTGGACTATCCATGTTAACTAGCGGGCACTTGGAATATGTAGGTTAACTAGCGGACACTTGCACTATGTAGGTTACCTAGCAGGCACTTGGACTATCTAGGTTAACTAGCGGGCACTTGGACTATCTAGGTTAACTAGCGTGCACTTGGACTATGTAGGTTCCCTAGCGGGCACTTGGACTCTGTATGTTCCCTACGGACACTTGAACTATGTAAGTTAACTACTGGGCACTTGGACTATGTAGGTTACCTAGCGGGCCCTTGGACTATCTAGGTTACCTAGGGGGAACCTGGACTATGTAGGTTAACTAGTGGGCACTTGGACTATCTAGGTTACCTAGCAGGGACTTGGACTATGTACGTTCCTTAGCGGGCACTTGGACTATCTACGTTACCTAGTGGGCACTTGGACTATGTACGTTACCTAGCGGGCACTTGGACTATGTACGTTTCCTAGCGGGTACTTGGACTAGATAGGTTCCCTAGCGGGCACTTGATCTATCTAGGTTAACTAGCGAGCACGTGGACTATCTAGGTTACCTAGCTGGCACTTGAACTATCTACGTTATAGCGGGTTCTTAGAGTATGTAGGTTACCTAGCGGGCTGTTGGACTATCTAGGTTACCAAGCGGGCACTTGGACTATCTAGTTTAACTAAAGGGCAGTTGGACTGTGTAGATTCCCTAGCGGGCCCTTTGACTATGTAAGTTCCCTAGCGGGCACTTGGACTATGTGGGTTTCCTGCGGGCATTTGGACTATCTAGGTTACCAAACGGGCACTTGGACTATGTAGGTTCCCTAGCGGGCACATGGATTATATAGGTTCCCTATCGGGCACTTGGACTATGTAGATTAACTAGCGTGCACTTGGACTATGTAGGTTCCCTATCGGGCACTTGGAGAATGTAGGTTAACTAGGGCCACTATGTAGGTTCCCAATGGGGCACTTGGAGAATACAGGTTAACTAGGGGGCACTAGGACTCTGTAGGTTACCTAGCGGGCCCCTGGACTATCTAGGTTACCTAGGGGGAACCTGGACTATGTAGGTTAACTAGTGGGCACTTGGACTATCTAGGTTACCTAGCAGGCACTTGGACTATGTACGTTCCCTAGCGGGCACTTGGACTATCTACGTTACCAAGCGGGCACTTGGACTATATACGTTACCTAGCGGGCACTTGGACTATGTACGTTTCCTAGCGGGTACTTGGACTAGATAGGTTCCCTAGCGGGCACTTGGTCTACCTAGGTTAACTAGCGAGCACTTGGACTCTCTAGGTTAACTAGCGAGCACTTGGACTATCTAGGTTAACTAGCGGGCATATGGACTATTAATGCCCCTAGCGGGCATTTGGACTATATTGGTTACCTAGCGGGCACTTGGACTATGTAGGTTAACTAGTGGGCACTTGGACTATCTAGGTTAACTAGCGGGCCCTTGGACGATGTAAGTTAACTTACGGGCCCTTGGACTATGTAGGTTAACAAGCGGGCCCTTGGACTATGTAGGTTACCTAGTGGAAACTTGGACGATCTAGGTTAACTAGCGGGTACTTGGACTATGTAGGTTAACTAGCGGGCCCTTGGACTATGTAGATTAAGTAGCAGCTCTTGGACTATCTACGTTAACTAGCGGGCCCTTGGAATATGTAGATTCCCTAGCGGGCACTTGGACTATGTATGTTCCAGAGCGGGCACTTGGACTATGTAGGTTCCCTAGCAGTCACTTGGACTATGTAGGGTCCAGAGCGGGCACTTAGACTATCTAGGTTCCCTAGCGGGCACTTCTACTATGTAGGTTAATTAGCGGACACTTGGACGATCTAGGTTAACTAGCGGGTACTTGGATTATGTAGGTTAACTAGCGGGCCCTTGAACTATGTAGATTAACTAGCGGGCACTTGGACTATATAGGTTCCCTAGCGGGCACTTGGAATCTGTATGTTCCCTACGGACACTGGATCTATGTAAGTTAACTAGCGCGCACTTGGACTATGTATGTTAACTAGCAGGCCCTTGGACTATCTAGGTTACCTAGCGGGCACATGGACTATGTAGGTTAACTACCGGGCACTTGCACTATCTAGGTTACCGAACGGGCATTTGGACTATGTAGCTAACCTAGCGGACACTTGGAGAGTCTAGGTTACCTAGCGGGCACTTGGACTTCTAGGTTAACGAACGGGCACTTGGACTATGTATGTTGCATAGCGGGCAATTGGACTATCTAGGTTAGGTAACGGGCACTTGGACTATCTAGGTTTCTTAGCGGGCACTTGGACGATCTAGGTTAACTAGAGGGCACTTGGACTATCTAGGTTAACTAGCGTGCACTTGGACGATCTAGGTTTCTTAGCGGGTACTTGGACTATGTAGGTTAACTAGTGGGCCCTTGAACTATGTAGAATAACTAGCGGGCACTTGGACTATGTAGGTTCCCTAGCGGGCACTTGGACTCTGTATGTTCCCTACGGACACGTGAACTATGTAAGTTAACTACTGGGCACTTGGTCTATGTAGGTTAACTAGCGGGCCCTTGGACTATCTAGGTTACCTAGCGGGCACTTGGACTATGTAGGTTAACTAGCGGGCACTTGCACTATCTAGGTTACCGAACGGGCATTTGGACTATGTAGCTAACCTAGCGGGCACTTGGAGAGTCTAGGTTACCTAGCGGGCACTTGGACTTCTAGGATAACGAACGGGCACTTGGACTATGTATGTTGCATAGCGGGCAATTGGACTATCTAGGTTAGGTAACGGGCACTTGGACTATGTAGGTTTCTTAGCGGGCATTTGGACGATCTAGGTTAACTAGAGGGCACTTGGACTATCTAGGTTTATTAGCGTGCACTTGGACTATCTAGGTTTCTTAGCGGGCACTTGGACTATGTAGGTCAACTAGCGGGCCCTTGGACTATCTGTGATAGCCAACGGGCACTTAGATTATGTAGATTAACTAGCGGGCACTTGGACTATGTAGGCTAACAAAGGGGCTTTTGGAGGATCTAGGTTACCTATCGGGTACTTGAACTATCTAGGTTAACTAGCGGGCAATTGCAGTATCTAGGTTACCTAGCGGGCACTTGGACTATGTAAGTTTCCTGGCGGGCACTTGGACTATCCATGTTAACTAGCGGGCACTTGGAATATGTAGGTTAACTAGCGGACACTTGCACTATGTAGGTTACCTAGCAGGCACTTGGACTATCTAGGTTAACTAGCGGGCACTTGGACTATCTAGGTTAACTAGCGTGCACTTGGACTATGTAGGTTCCCTAGCAAGCACTTGGACTCTGTATGTTCCCTACGGACACTTGAACTATGTAAGTTAACTACCGGGCCCTTGGACTATGTAAGTTAACTAGCGGGCCCTTGGACTATCTAGGTTACCTAGGGGGAACCTGGACTATGTAGGTTAACTAGTGGGCACTTGGACTATCTAGGTTACCTAGCAGGGACTTGGACTATGTACGTTCCCTAGGGGGCACTTGGACTATCTACGTTACCTAGCGGGCACTTGGACTATGTACGTTACCTAGCGGGCACCTGGACTAAGTATGTTTCCTAGCGGGTACTTGGACTAGATAGGTTCCCTAGCGGGCACTTGGTCTATCTAGGTTAACTAGCGAGCACGTGGACTATCTAGGTTACCTAGCGGGCACTTGGACTATCTAGGTTAACTAGCAGGCCCTTGGACGATGTAGGTTAACTAGCGGGCCCTTGCACTATGTAGGTTAACTAGCGGGCCCATGGATTATGTAGATTTACTAGCAGGCACTTGGACTATCTAGGTTAACTAGCGGGCACTTGGACTATTTAGGTTACCTAGGGGGCACTTGGACTATGTAGGTTACCTAGCGGGCACTTGGACTATCTAGGTTACCTAGCAGGCAATTTGACTATCTAGGTTAAATAACGGGTTCTTGGACTATGTAGGTTGCCTAGCGGGCACTTGGATTATGTAGTTCCCTATCGGGCACTTGGACTATGTAGGTTAACTAGCGGGCACTTGGACTATCTAGGTTAGCTAACAGGCACTTGGAATATCTAGGTTCCCTAGCGGGCACTTGGAATATGTAGGTTAAGTAGCGGACACTTGCACTATGAAGGTTAACTAGCGGGCCCATGGACTATTTAGGTTTACTAGCGGGCCCTTGGATTATCTAGGTTCCCTACAGGGCACTTGGACTATTTAGTTTCCCGAACGGGCACTTGGACTATCTAGGTTACCTAGCGGGCACTTGGACTATGTAGGCTAACTAAGGGGCCCTTGGATGATCTAGGTTACCTAGCGGGTACTTGAACTATCTAGGTTAACTAGAGAGCAATTGCAGTATCTAGGTTACCTAGCGAGCACTTGGACTATGTAAGTTCCCTAGCGGGCACTTGGACTATACATGTTAACTAGCGGGCACTTGGAATATGTAGGTTAACTAGCGGACACTTGCACTATGTAGGTTACCTAGCAGGCACTTGGACTATCTAGGTTAACTAGCGGGCACTTGGACTATCTAGGTTAACTAGGGTGCACTTGGACTATGTAGGTTCCCTAGCGGGCACTTGGACTCTGTATGTTCCCTACGGACACTTGAACTATGTAAGTTAACTACTGGGCACTTGGACTATGTAGGTTACCTAGCGGGCCCTTGGACTATCTAGGTTACCTAGGGGGAACCTGGACTATGTAGGTTAACTAGTGGGCACTTGGACTATCTAGGTTACCTAGCAGGGACTTGGACTATGTACGTTCCCTAACGGGCACTTGGACTATCTACGTTACCTAGCGGGCACTTGGACTATGTAGGTTACCTAGCAGGCACCTGGACTATGTACGTTTCCTAGCGGGTACTTGGACTAGATAGGTTCCCTAGCGGGCACTTGGTCTATCTAGGTTAACTAGCGAGCACGTGGACTATCTAGGTTACCTAGCTGGCACTTGAACTATGTACGTTATAGCGGGTTCTTAGAGTATGTAGGTTACCTAGCGGGCTGTTGGACTATCTAGGTTACCAAGCGGGCACTTGGACTATGTAGTTTCCCTAGCGGGCACTTGGACTATTTAGTTTCCCTAGCGGGCATTTGGACTATTTAGGTTACCTAGGGGGCACTTGGACTATGTAGGTTACCTAGCGGGCACTTGGACTATCTAGGTTACCTAGCAGGCAATTTGACTATCTAGGTTAAATAACGGGTTCTTGGACTATGTAGGTTGCCTAGCGGGCACTTGGATTATGTAGTTCCCTATTGGGCACTTGAACTATGTAGGTTAACTAGCGGGCACTTGGTCTGTCTAGGTTACCTAGTGGGCACTTGGCTTATCTAGGTTAACGAACGGGCACTTGGACTATTTAGGTTACCTAGCCGCCACTTGGACTATCTAGGTTAGCTAACAGGCACTTGGACTATCTAGGTTCCCTAGCGGGCACTTGGAATATGTAGGTTAAGTAGCGGACACTTGCACTATGAAGGTTAACTAGCGGGCCCATGGACTATTTAGGTTTACTAGCGGGCCCTTGGATTATCTAGGTTCCCTACAGGGCACTTGGATTATCTAGGTTACCGAACGGGCACTTGGACTATCTAGGTTACCTAGCGAGCACTTGGACTATGTAGGCTAACTAAGGGGCCCTTGGACGATCTAGGTTACCTAGCGGGTACTTGAACTATCTAGGTTAACTAGCGGGCAATTGCAGTATCTAGGTTACCTAGCGGGCACTTGGACTATGTAAGTTCCCTAGCGGGCACTTGGACTATACATGTTAACTAGCGGGCACTTGGAATATGTAGGTTAACTAGCGGACACTTGCACTATGTAGGTTACCTAGCAGGCACTTGGACTATCTTGGTTAACTAGCGGGCACTTGGACTATCTAGGTTAACTAGCGTGCACTTGGACTATGTAGGTTCCCTAGCGGGCACTTGGACTCTGTATGTTCCCTACGGACACTTGAACTATGTAAATTAACTACTGGGCACTTGGACTATGTAGGTTACCTAGCGGGCCCTTGGACTATCTAGGTTACCTAGGGGGAACCTGGACTATGTAGGTTAACTAGCGGGCACTTGGACTATCTACGTTACCTAGCGGGCACCTGGACTATGTACGTTTCCTAGCGGGTACTTGGACTAGATAGGTTCCCTAGCGGGCACTTGGTCTATCTAGGTTAACTAGCGAGCACGTGGACTATCTAGGTTACCTAGCTGGCACTTGAACTATCTACGTTATAGTGGGTTCTTAGAGTATGTAGGTTACCTAGCGGGCTGTTGGACTATCTAGGTTACCAAGCGGGCACTTGGACTATCTAGGTTAACTAGCGGGCACTTGGACTATTTAGTTTCCCTAGCGGGCATTAGGACTATTTAGGTTACCTAGGGGGCACTTGGACTATGTAGGTTACCTAGCGGGCACTTGGACTATCTAGGTTACCTAGCAGGCAATTTGACTATCTAGGTTAACTAACGGGTTCTTGGACTATGTAGGTTGCCTAGCGGGCACTTGGATTATGTAGTTCCCTATCGGGCACTTGGACTATGTACGTTAACTAGCGGGCACTTGAACTGTCTAGGTTACCTAGTGGGCACTTGGCTTATCTAGGTTAATGAACGGGCACTAGGACTCTTTAGATTACCTAGCCGCCACTTGGACTATCTAGGTTAGCTAACAGGCACTTGGAATACCTAGGTTCCCTAGCGGGCACTTGGAATATGTAGGTTAAGTAGCGGACACTTGCACTATGAAGGATAACTAGCGGGCCCATGGACTATTTAGGTTTACTAGCGGGCCCTTGGATTATCTAGGTTCCCTACAGGGCACTTGGACTATCTAGGTTACCGAACGGGCACTTGGATTATCTAGGTTACCTAGCGAGCACTTGGACTATGTAGGCTAACTAAGGGGCCCTTGGACGATCTAGGTTACCTAGCGGGTACTTGAACTATCTAGGTAAACTAGCGGGCAATTGCAGTATCTAGGTTACCTAGCGGGCACTTGGACTATGTAAGTTCCCTAGCGGGCACTTGGACTATCCATGTTAACTAGCGGGCACTTGGAATATGTAGGTTAACTAGCGGACACTTGCACTATGTAGGTTACCTAGCAGGCACTTGGACTATCTAGGTTAACTAGCGGGCACTTGGACTATCTAGGTTAACTAGCGTGCACTTGGACTATGTAGGTTCCCTAGCGGGCACTTGGACTCTGTATGTTCCCTACGGACACTTGAACTATGTAAGTTAACTACTGGGCACTTGGACTATGTAGGTTACCTAGCGGGCCCTTGGACTATCTAGGTTACCTAGGGGGAACCTGGACTATGTAGGTTAACTAGTGGGCACTTGGACTATCTAGGTTACCTAGCAGGGACTTGGACTATGTACGTTCCCTAGCGGGCACTTGGACTATCTACGTTACCTAGCGGGCACTTGGACTATGTACGTTACCTAGCGGGCACTTGGACTATGTACGTTTCCTAGCGGGTACTTGGACTAGATAGGTTCCCTAGCGGGCACTTGATCTATCTAGGTTAACTAGCGAGCACGTGGACTATCTAGGTTACCTAGCTGGCACTTGAACTATCTACGTTATAGCGGGTTCTTAGAGTATGTAGGTTACCTAGCGGGCTGTTGGACTATCTAGGTTACCAAGCGGGCACTTGGACTATCTAGGTTAACTAAAGGGCAGTTGGACTGTGTAGATTCCCTAGCGGGCCCTTGGACTATGTAAGTTCCCTAGCGGGTACTTGGACTATGTGGGTTTCCTGCGGGCATTTGGACTATCTAGGTTACCAAACGGGCACTTGGACTATGTAGGTTCCCTAGCGGGCACATGGATTATGTAGGTTCCCTATCGGGCACTTGGACTATGTAGATTAACTAGCGTGCACTTGGACTATGTAGGTTCCCTATCGGGCACTTGGAGAATGTAGGTTAACTAGGGCCACTATGTAGGTTCCCAATGGGGCACTTGGAGAATATTGGTTAACTAGGGGGCACTAGGACCCTGTAGGTTACCTAGCGGGCCCTTGGACTATCTAGGTTACCTAGGGGGAACCTGGACTATGTAGGTTAACTAGTGGGCACTTGGACTATCTAGGTTACCTAGCAGGCACTTGGACTATGTACATTCCCTAGCGGGCACTTGGACTATCTACGTTACCAAGCGGGCACTTGGACTATATACGTTACCTAGCGGGCACTTGGACTATGTACGTTTCCTAGCGGGTACTTGGACTAGATAGGTTCCCTAGCGGGCACTTCGTCTATCTAGGTTAACTAGCGAGCACTTGGTCTCTCTAGGTTAACTAGCGAGCACTTGGACTATCTAGGTTAACTAGCGGGCATATGGACTATTAATGCCCCTAGCGGGCGTTTGGACTATATTGGTTACCTAGCGGGCACTTGGACTATGTAGGTTAACTAGTGGGCACTTGGACTATCTAGGTTAACTAGTGGGCCCTTGGACGATGTAAGTTAACTTACGGGCCCTTGGACTATGTAGGTTAACAAGCGGGCCCTTGGACTATGTAGGTTACCTAGTGGAAACTTGGACGATCTAGGTTAACTAGCGGGTACTTGGACTATGTAGGTTAACTAGCGGGCCCTTGGACTATGTAGATTAAGTAGCAGCTCTTGGACTATCTACGTTAACTAGCGGGCCCTTGGAATATGTAGATTCCCTAGCGGGCACTTGGACTATGTATGTTCCAGAGCGGGCACTTGGACTATGTAGGTTCCCTAGCAGTCACTTGGACTATGTAGGGTCCAGAGCGGGCACTTAGACTATCTAGGTTCCCTAGCGGGCACTTGTACTATGTAGGTTAATTAGCGGACACTTGGGCGATCTAGGTTAACTAGTGGGCACTTGGACTATGTAGGTTAACTAGCGGGCCCTTGGACTATCTAGGTTACCTAGCGGGCACATGGACTATGTAGGTTAACTACCGGGCACTTGCACTATCTAGGTTACCGAACGGGCATTTGGACTATGTAGCTAACCTAGCGGACACTTGGAGAGTCTAGGTTACCTAGCGGGCACTTGGACTTCTAGGTTAACGAACGGGCACTTGGACTATGTATGTTGCATAGCGGGCAATTGGACTATCTAGGTTAGGTAACGGGCACTTGGACTATCTAGGTTTCTTAGCGGGCACTTGGACGATCTAGGTTAACTAGAGGGCACTTGGACTATCTAGGTTAACTAGCGTGCACTTGGACGATCTAGGTTTCTTAGCGGGTACTTGGACTATGTAGGTTAACTAGTGGGCCCTTGAACTATGTAGAATACCTAGCGGGCACTTGGACGATGTAGGTTCCCTAGCGGGTACTTGGACTCTGTATGTTCCCTACGGACACTTGAACTATGTAAGTTAACTACTGGGCACTTGGTCTATGTAGGTTAACTAGCGGGCCCTTGGACTATCTAGGTTACCTAGCGGGCACTTGGACTATGTAGGTTAACTACCGGGCACTTGCACTATCTAGGTTACCGAACGGGCATTTGGACTATGTAGCTAACCTAGCGGGCACTTGGAGAGTCTAGGTTACCTAGCGGGCACTTGGACTTCTAGGTTAACGAACGGGCACTTGGACTATGTATGTTGCATAGCGGGCAATTGGACTATCTAGGTTAGGTAACGGGCACTTGGACTATCTAGGTTTCTTAGCGGGCATTTGGACGATCTAGGTTAACTAGAGGGCACTTGGACTATCTAGGTTTATTAGCGTGCACTTGGACTATCTAGGTTTCTTAGCGGGCACTTGGACTATGTAGGTCAACTAGCGGGCCCTTGGACTATCTGTGATAGCCAACGGGCACTTAGATTATGTAGATTAACTAGCGGGCACTTGGACTATGTAGGCTAACAAAGGGGCTTTTGGAGGATCTAGGTTACCTATCGGGTACTTGAACTATCTAGGTTAACTAGCGGGCAATTGCAGTATCTAGGTTACCTAGCGGGCACTTGGACTATGTAAGTTTCCTGGCGGGCACTTGGACTATCCATGTTAACTAGCGGGCACTTGAAATATGTAGGTTAACTAGCGGACACTTGCACTATGTAGGTTACCTAGCAGGCACTTGGACTATCTAGGTTAACTAGCGGGCACTTGGACTATCTAGGTTACCTAGCGTGCACTTGGACTATGTAGGTTCCCTAGCAGGCACTTGGACTCTGTATGTTCCCTACGGACACTTGAACTATGTAAGTTAACTACCGGGCCCTTGGACTATGTAAGTTAACTAGCGGGCCCTTGGACTATCTAGGTTACCTAGGGGGAACCTGGACTATGTAGGTTAACTAGTGGGCACTTGGACTATCTAGGTTACCTAGCAGGGACTTGGACTATGTACGTTCCCTAGCGGGCACTTGGACTATCTACGTTACCTAGCGGGCACTTGGACTATGTACGTTACCTAGCGGGCACCTGGACTAAGTACGTCTCCTAGCGGGTACTTGGACTAGATATGTTCCCTAGCGGGCACTTGGTCTATCTAGGTTAACTAGCGAGCACGTGGACTATCTAGGTTACCTAGCGGGCACTTGGACTATCTAGGTTAACTAGCAGGCCCTTGGACGATGTAGGTTAACTAGCGGGCCCTAGCACTATGTAGGTTAACTAGCGGGCCCATGGATTATGTAGATTTACTAGCAGGCACTTGGACTATCTAGGTTAACTAGCGGACACTTGGACTATTTAGGTTACCTAGGGGGCACTTGGACTATGTAGGTTACCTAGCGGGCACTTGGACTATCTAGGTTACCTAGCAGGCAATTTGACTATCTAGGTTAAATAACGGGTTCTTGGACTATGTAGGTTGCCTAGCGGGCACTTGGATTATGTAGTTCCCTATCGGGCACTTGGAATATGTAGGTTAACTAGCGGGCACTTGGACTATGTAGGCTAACTAAGGGGCCCTTGGATGATCTAGGTTACCTAGCGGGTACTTGAACTATCTAGGTTAACTAGAGAGCAATTGCAGTATCTAGGTTACCTAGCGGGCACTTGGACTATGTAAGTTCCCTAGCGGGCACTTGGACTATCCATGTTAACTAGCGGGCACTTGGAATATGTAGGTTAACTAGCGGACACTTGCACTATGTAGGGTACCTAGCAGGCACTTGGACTATCTAGGTTAACTAGCGGGCACTTGGACTATCTAGGTTAACTAGCGTGCACTTGGACTATGTAGGTTCCCTAGCGGGCACTTGGACTCTGTATGTTCCCTACGGACACTTGAACTATGTAAGTTAACTACTGGGCACTTGGACTATGTAGGTTACCTAGCGGGCCCTTGGACTATCTAGGTTACCTAGGGGGAACCTGGACTATGTAGGTTAACTAGTGGGCACTTGGACTATCTACGTTACCTAGCAGGCACCTGGACTATGTACGTTTCCTAGCGGGTACTTGGACTAGATAGGTTCCCTAGCGGGCACTTGGTCTATCTAGGTTAACTAGCGAGCACGTGGACTATCTAGGTTACCTAGCTGGCACTTGAACTATGTACGTTATAGCGGGTTCTTAGAGTATGTAGGTTACCTAGCGGGCTGTTGGACTATCTAGGTTACCAAGCGGGCACTTGGACTATGTAGTTTCCCTAGCGGGCACTTGGACTATTTAGTTTCCCTAGCGGGCATTTGGACTATTTAGGTTATCTAGGGGGCACTTGGACTATGTAGGTTACCTAGCGGGCACTTGGACTATCTAGGTTACCTAGCAGGCAATTTGACTATCTAGGTTAACTAACGGGTTCTTGGACTATGTAGGTTGCCTAGCGGGCACTTGGATTATGTAGTTCCCTATTGGGCACTTGAACTATGTAGGTTAACTAGCGGGCACTTGGTCTGTCTAGGTTACCTAGTGGGCACTTGGCTTATCTAGGTTAACGAACGGGCACTTGGACTATTTAGGTTACCTAGCCGCCACTTGGACTATCTAGGTTAGCTAACAGGCACTTGGACTATCTAGGTTCCCTAGCGGGCACTTGGAATATGTAGGTTAAGTAGCGGACACTTGCACTATGAAGGTTAACTAGCGGGCCCATGGACTATTTAGGTTTACTAGCGGGCCCTTGGATTACCTAGGTTCCCTACAGGGCACTTGGATTATCTAGGTTACCGAACGGGCACTTGGACTATCTAGGTTACCTAGCGAGCACTTGGACTATGTAGGCTAACTAAGGGGCCCTTGGACGATCTAGGTTACCTAGCGGGTACTTGAACTATCTAGGTTAACTAGCGGGCAATTGCAGTATCTAGGTTACCTAGCGGGCACTTGGACTATGTAAGTTCCCTAGCGGGCACTTGGACTATACATGTTAACTAGCGGGCACTTGGAATATGTAGGTTAACTAGCGGACACTTGCACTATGTAGGTTACCTAGCAGGCACTTGGACTATCTTGGTTAACTAGCGGGCACTTGGACTATCTAGGTTAACTAGCGTGCACTTGGACTATGTAGGTTCCCTAGCGGGCACTTGGACTCTGTATGTTCCCTACGGACACTTGAACTATGTAAATTAACTACTGGGCACTTGGACTATGTAGGTTACCTAGCGGGCCCTTGGACTATCTAGGTTACCTAGGGGGAACCTGGACTATGTAGGTTAACTAGCGGGCACTTGGACTATCTACGTTACCTAGCGGGCACCTGGACTATGTACGTTTCCTAGCGGGTACTTGGACTAGATAGGTTCCCTAGCGGGCACTTGGTCTATCTAGGTTAACTAGCGAGCACGTGGACTATCTAGGTTACCTAGCTGGCACTTGAACTATCTACGTTATAGCGGGTTCTTAGAGTATGTAGGTTACCTAGCGGGCTGTTGGACTATCTAGGTTACCAAGCGGGCACTTGGACTATCTAGGTTAACTAGCGGGCACTTGGACTATTTAGTTTCCCTAGCGGGCATTAGGACTATTTAGGTTACCTAGGGGGCACTTGGACTATGTAGGTTACCTAGCGGGCACTTGGACTATCTAGGTTACCTAGCAGGCAATTTGACTATCTAGGTTAACTAACGGGTTCTTGGACTATGTAGGTTGCCTAGCGGGCACTTGGATTATGTAGTTCCCTATCGGGCACTTGGACTATGTACGTTAACTAGCGGGCACTTGAACTGTGTAGGTTACCTAGTGGGCACTTGGCTTATCTAGGTTAATGAACGGGCACTAGGACTCTTTAGATTACCTAGCCGCCACTTGGACTATCTAGGTTAGCTAACAGGCACTTGGAATATCTAGGTTCCCTAGCGGGCACTTGGAATATGTAGGTTAAGTAGCGGACACTTGCACTATGAAGGATAACTAGCGGGCCCATGGACTATTTAGGTTTACTAGCGGGCCCTTGGATTATCTAGGTTCCCTACAGGGCACTTGGACTATCTAGGTTACCGAACGGGCACTTGGACTATCTAGGTTACCTAGCGAGCACTTGGACTATGTAGGCTAACTAAGGGGCCCTTGGACGATCTAGGTTACCTAGCGGGTACTTGAACTATCTAGGTAAACTAGCGGGCAATTGCAGTATCTAGGTTACCTAGCGGGCACTTGGACTATGTAAGTTCCCTAGCGGGCACTTGGACTATCCATGTTAACTAGCGGGCACTTGGAATATGTAGGTTAACTAGTGGACACTTGCACTATGTAGGTTACCTAGCAGGCACTTGGACTATCTAGGTTAACTAGCGGGCACTTGGACTATCTAGGTTAACTAGCGTGCACTTGGACTATGTAGGTTCCCTAGCGGGCACTTGGACTCTGTATGTTCCCTACGGACACTTGAACTATGTAAGTTAACTACTGGGCACTTGGACTATGTAGGTTACCTAGCGGGCCCTTGGACTATCTAGGTTACCTAGGGGGAACCTGGACTATGTAGGTTAACTAGTGGGCACTTGGACTATCTAGGTTACCTAGCAGGGACTTGGACTATGTACGTTCCCTAGCGGGCACTTGGACTATCTACGTTACCTAGCGGGCACTTGGACTATGTACGTTACCTAGCGGGCACTTGGACTATGTACGTTTCCTAGCGGGTACTTGGACTAGATAGGTTCCCTAGCGGGCACTTGATCTATCTAGGTTAACTAGCGAGCACGTGGACTATCTAGGTTATCTAGCTGGCACTTGAACTATCTACGTTATAGCGGGTTCTTAGAGTATGTAGGTTACCTAGCGGGCTGTTGGACTATCTAGGTTACCAAGCGGGCACTTGGACTATCTAGGTTAACTAAAGGGCAGTTGGACTGTGTAGATTCCCTAGCGGGCCCTTGGACTATGTAAGTTCCCTAGCGGGTACTTGGACTATGTGGGTTTCCTGTGGGCATTTGGACTATCTAGGTTACCAAACGGGCACTTGGACTATGTAGGTTCCCTAGCGGGCACATGGATTATGTAGGTTCCCTATCGGGCACTTGGACTATGTAGATTAACTAGCGTGCACTTGGACTATGTAGGTTCCCTATCGGGCACTTGGAGAATGTAGGTTAACTAGGGCCACTATGTAGGTTCCCAATGGGGCACTTGGAGAATATAGGTTAACTAGGGGGCACTAGGACTCTGTAGGTTACCTAGCGGGCCCTTGGACTATCTAGGTTACCTATGGGGAACCTGGACTATGTAGGTTAACTAGTGGGCACTTGGACTATCTAGGTTACCTAGCAGGCACTTGGACTATGTACGTTCCCTAGCGGGCACTTGGACTATCTACGTTACCAAGCGGGCACTTGGACTATATACGTTACTTGGCGGGCACTTGGACTATGTACGTTTCCTAGCGGGTACTTGGACTAGATAGGTTCCCTAGCGGGCACTTGGTCTATCTAGGTTAACTAGCGAGCACTTGGACTCTCTAGGTTAACTAGCGAGCACTTGGACTATCTAGGTTAACTAGCGGGCATATGGACTATTAATGCCACTAGCGGGCATTTGGACTATATTGGTTACCTAGCGGGCACTTGGACTATGTAGGTTAACTAGGGGGCACTAGGACTCTGTAGGTTACCTAGCGGGCCCTTGGACTATCTAGGTTACCTATGGGGAACCTGGACTATGTAGGTTAACTAGTGGGCACTTGGACTATCTAGGTTACCTAGCAGGCACTTGGACTATGTACGTTCCCTAGCGGGCACTTGGACTATCTACGTTACCAAGCGGGCACTTGGACTATATACGTTACTTGGCGGGCACTTGGACTATGTACGTTTCCTAGCGGGTACTTGGACTAGATAGGTTCCCTAGCGGGCACTTGGTCTATCTAGGTTAACTAGCGAGCACTTGGACTCTCTAGGTTAACTAGCGAGCACTTGGACTATCTAGGTTAACTAGCGGGCATATGGACTATTAATGCCACTAGCGGGCATTTGGACTATATTGGTTACCTAGCGGGCACTTGGACTATGTAGGTTAACTAGTGGGCACTTGGACTATCTAGGTTAACTAGTGGGCCCTTGGACGATGTAAGTTAACTTACGGGCCCTTGGACTATGTAGGTTAACAAGCGGGCCCTTGGACTATGTAGGTTACCTAGTGGAAACTTGGACGATCTAGGTTAACTAGCGGGTACTTGGACTATGTAGGTTAACTAGCGGGCCCTTGGACTATGTAGATTAAGGAGCATCTCTTGGACTATCTATGTTAACTAGCGGGCCCTTGGAATATGTAGATTCCCTAGCGGGCACTTGGACTATGTATGTTCCAGAGCGGGCACTTGGACTATGTAGGTTCCCTAGCAGTCACTTGGACTATGTAGGGTCCAGAGCGGGCACTTAGACTATCTAGGTTCCCTAGCGGGCACTTGTACTATGTAGGTTAATTAGCGGACACTTGGACGATCTAGGTTAACTAGCGGGCACTTGGACTATGTAGGTTAACTAGCGGGCCCTTGGACTATCTAGGTTACCTAGCGGGCACATGGACTATGTAGGTTAACTACCGGGCACTTGCACTATCTAGGTTACCGAACGGGCATTTGGACTATGTAGCTAACCTAGCGGACACTTGGAGAGTCTAGGTTACCTAGCGGGCACTTGGACTTCTAGGTTAACGAACGAGCACTTGGACTATGTATGTTGCATAGCGGGCAATTGGACTATCTAGGTTAGGTAACGGGCACTTGGACTATCTAGGTTTCTTAGCGGGCACTTGGACGATCTAGGTTAACTAGAGGGCACTTGGACTATCTAGGTTAACTAGCGTGCACTTGGACGATCTAGGTTTTTTAGCGGGTACTTGGACTATGTAGGTTAACTAGTGGGCCCTTGAACTATGTAGAATAACTAGCGGGCACTTGGACTATGTAGGTTCCCTAGCGGGCACTTGGACTCTGTATGTTCCCTACGGACACTTGAACTATGTAAGTTAACTACTGGGCACTTGGTCTATGTAGGTTAACTAGCGGGCCCTTGGACTATCTAGGTTACCTAGCGGGCACTTGGACTATGTAGGTTAACTAGCGGGCACTTGCACTATCTAGGTTACCGAACGGGCATTTGGACTATGTAGCTAACCTAGCGGGCACTTGGAGAGTCTAGGTTACCTAGCGGGCACTTGGACTTCTAGGTTAACGAACGGGCACTTGGACTATGTATGTTGCATAGCGGGCAATTGGACTATCTAGGTTAGGTAACGGGCACTTGGACTATGTAGGTTTCTTAGCGGGCATTTGGACGATCTAGGTTAACTAGAGGGCACTTGGACTATCTAGGTTTATTAGCGTGCACTTGGACTATCTAGGTTTCTTAGCGGGCACTTGGACTATGTAGGTCAACTAGCGGGCCCTTGGACTATCTGTGATAGCCAACGGGCACTTATATTATGTATATTAACTAGCGGGCACTTGGACTATGTAGTCTAACAAAGGGGCTTTTGGAGGATCTAGGTTACCTAGCGGGTACTTGAACTATCTAGGTTAACTAGCGGGCAATTGCAGTATCTAGGTTACCTAGCGGGCACTTGGACTATGTAAGTTTCCTGGCGGGCACTTGGACTATCCATGTTAACTAGCGGGCACTTGGAATATGTAGGTTAACTAGCGGACACTTGCACTATGTAGGTTACCTAGCAGGCACTTGGACTATCTAGGTTAACTAGCGGGCACTTGGACTATGTAAGTTAACTAGCGGGCCCTTGGACTATCTAGGTTACCTAGGGGGAACCTGGACTATGTAGGTTAACTAGTGGGCACTTGGACTATCTAGGTTACCTAGCAGGGCCTTGGACAATGTACGTTCCCTAGCGGGCACTTGGACTATCTACGTTACCTAGCGGGCACCTGGACTAAGTACGTTTCCTAGCGGGTACTTGGACTAGATAGGTTTCCTAGCGGGCACTTGGTCTATCTAGGTTAACTAGCGAGCACGTGGACTATCTAGGTTACCTAGCGGGCACTTGGACTATCTAGGTTAACTAGCAGGCCCTTGGACGATGTAGGTTAACTAGCGGGCCCTTGCACTATGTAGGTTAACTATCGGGCCCATGGATTATGTAGATTTACTAGCAGGCACTTGGACTATCTAGGTTACCTAGCGGGCACTTGGACTATTTAGGTTACCTAGGGGGCACTTGGACTATGTAGGTTACCTAGCGGGCACTTGGACTATCTAGGTTACCTAGCAGGCAATTTGACTATCTAGGTTAAATAACGGGTTCTTGGACTATGTAGGTTGCCTCGCGGGCACTTGGATTATGTAGTTCCCTATCGGGCACTTGGACTATGTAGGTTAACTAGCGGGCACTTGGACTATCTAGGTTAGCTAACAGGCACTTGGACTATCTAGGTTCCCTAGCGGGCACTTGGAATATGTAGGTTAAGTAGCGGACACTTGCACTATGAAGGTTAACTAGCGGGCCCATGGACTATTTAGGTTTACTAGCGGGCCCTTGGATTATCTAGGTTCCCTACAGGGCACTTGGACTATTTAGGTTCCCGAACGGGCACTTGGACTATCTAGGTTACCTAGCGGGCACTTGGACTATGTAGGCTAACTAAGGGGCCCTTGGACGATCTAGGTTACCTAGCGGGTACTTGAACTATCTAGGTTAACTAGCGGGCAATTGCAGTATCTAGGTTACCTAGCGGGCACTTGGACTATGTAAGTTCCCTAGCGGGCACTTGGACTATACATGTTAACTAGCGTGCACTTGTTCTATGTAGGTTCCCTAGCGGGCACTTGGACTCTGTATGTTCCCTACGGACACTTGAACTATGTAAGTTAACTACTGGGCACTTGGACTATGTAGGTTACCTAGCGGGCCCTTGGACTATCTAGGTTACCTAGGGGGAACCTGGACTATGTAGGTTAACTAGTGGGCACTTGGACTATCTAGGTTACCTAGCAGGGACTTGGACTATGTACGTTCCCTAACGGGCACTTGGTCTATCTACATTACCTAGCGGGCACTTGGACTATGTAGGTTACCTAGCGGGCACTTGGACTATGTACGTTTCCTAGCGGGTACTTGGACTAGATAGGTTCCCTAATGGGCACTTGGTCTATCTAGGTTAACTAGCGAGCACGTGGAATATCTAGGTTCCCTAGCTGGCACTTGAACTATGTACGTTATAGCGGGTTCTTAGAGTATGTAGGTTACCTAGCGGGCTGTTGGACTATCTAGGTTACCAAGCGGGCACTTGGACTATGTAGTTTCCCTAGCGGGCACTTGGACTATTTAGTTTCCCTAGCGGGCATTTGGACTATTTAGGTTACCTAGGGGGCACTTGGACTATGTAGGTTACCTAGCGGGCACTTGGACTATCTAGGTTACCTAGCAGGCAATTTGACTATCTAGGTTAACTAACGGGTTCTTGGACTATGTAGGTTGCCTAGCGGGCACTTGGATTATGTAGTTCCCTATTGGGCACTTGAACTATGTAGGTTAACTAGCGGGCACTTGGTCTGTCTAGGTTACCTAGTGGGCACTTGGCTTATCTAGGTTAACGAACGGGCACTTGGACTATTTAGGTTACCTAGCGGGCACTTGGACAATCTAGGTTAGCTAACAGGCACTTGGACTATCTAGGTTCCCTAGCGGGCACTTGGAATATGTAGGTTAAGTAGCGGACACTTGCACTATGAAGGTTAACTAGCGGGCCCATGGACTATTTAGGTTTACTAGCGGGCCCTTGGATTATCTAGGTTCCCTACAGGGCACTTGGACTATTTAGGTTCCCGAACGGGCACTTGGACTATCTAGGTTACCTAGCGGGCACTTGGACTATGTAGGCTAACTAAGGGGCCCTTGGACGATCTAGGTTACCTAGCGGGTACTTGAACTATCTAGGTTAACTAGCGGGCAATTGCAGTATCTAGGTTACCTAGCGGGCACTTGGACTATGTAAGTTCCCTAGCGGGCACTTGGACTATACATGTTAACTAGCGGGCACTTGGAATATGTAGGTTAACTAGCGGACACTTGCACTATGTAGGTTACCTAGCAGGCACTTGGACTATCTAGGTTAACTAGCGGGCACTTGGACTATCTAGGTTAACTAGCGTGCACTTGGACTATGTAGGTTCCCTAGCGGGCACTTGGACTCTGTATGTTCCCTACGGACACTTGAACTATGTCAGTTAACTACTGGGCACTTGGACTATGTAGGTTACCTAGCGGGCCCTTGGACTATCTAGGTTACCTAGTGGGAACCTGGACTATGTAGGTTAACTAGTGGGCACTTGGACTATCTAGGTTACCTAGCAGGGACTTGGACTATGTACGTTCCCTAACGGGCACTTGGTCTATCTACGTTACCTAGCGGGCACTTGGACTATGTAGGTTACCTAGCGGGCACCTGGACTATGTACGTTTCCTAGCGGGTACTTGGACTAGATAGGTTCCCTAGCGGGCACTTGGTCTATCTAGGTTAACTAGCGAGCACGTGGACTATCTAGGTTACCTAGCTGGCACTTGAACTATGTACGTTATAGCGGGTTCTTAGAGTATGTAGGTTACCTAGCGGGCTGTTGGACTATCTAGGTTACCAAGCGGGCACTTGGACTATCTAGGTTAACTAAAGGGCAGTTGGACTGTGTAGATTCCCTAGCGGGCCCTTGGACTATGTAAGTTCCCTAGCGGGCACTTGGACTATGTGGGTTTCCTGCGGGCATTTGGACTATCTAGGTTACCAAACGGGCACTTGGACTATGTAGGTTCCCTAGCGGGCACATGGATTATGTAGGTTCCCTATCGGGCACTTGGACTATGTAGATTAACTAGCGTGCACTTGGACTATGTAGGTTCCCTATCGGGCACTTGGAGAATGTAGGTTAACTAGGGCCACTATGTAGGTTCCCAATGGGGCACTTGGAGAATATAGGTTAACTAGGGGGCACTAGGACTCTGTAGGTTACCTAGCGGGCCCTTGGACTATCTAGGTTACCTAGGGGGCACCTGGACTATGTAGGTTAACTAGTGGGCACTTGGACTATCTAGGTTACCTAGCAGGCACTTGGACTATGTACGTTCCCTAGCGGGCACTTGGACTATATACGTTACCTAGCGGGCACTTGGACTATGTACGTTTCCTAGCGGGTACTTGGACTAGATAGGTTCCCTAGTGGGCACTTGGTCTATCTAGGTTAACTAGCGAGCACTTGGACTCTCTAGGTTAACTAGCGAGCACTTGGACTATCTAGGTTAACTAGCAGGCATATGGACTATTAATGCCCCTAGCGGGCATTTGAACTATATTGGTTACCTAGCGGGCACTTGGACTATGTAGGTTAACTAGTGGGCACTTGGACTATCTAGGTTACCTAGCAGGCAATTTGACTATCTAGGTTAACTAACGGGTTCTTGGACTATGTAGGTTGCCTAGCGGGCACTTGGATTATATAGTTCCCTATTGGGCACTTGAACTATGTAGGTTAACTAGCGGGCACTTGGTCTGTCTAGGTTACCTAGTGGGCACTTGGCTTATCTAGGTTAACGAACGGGCACTTGGACTATTTAGGTTACCTAGCGGGCACTTGGACAATCTAGGTTAGCTAACAGGCACTTGGACTATCTAGGTTCCCTAGCGGGCACTTGGAATATGTAGGTTAAGTAGCGGACACTTGCACTATGAAGGTTAACTAGCGGGCCCATGGACTATTTAGGTTTACTAGCGGGCCCTTGGATTATCTAGGTTCCCTACAGGGCACTTGGACTATTTAGGTTCCCGAACGGGCACTTGGACTATCTAGGTTACCTAGCGGGCACTTGGACTATGTAGGCTAACTAAGGGGCCCTTGGACGATCTAGGTTACCTAGCGGGTACTTGAACTATCTAGGTTAACTAGCGGGCAATTGCAGTATCTAGGTTACCTAGCGGGCACTTGGACTATGTAAGTTCCCTAGCGGGCACTTGGACTATACATGTTAACTAGCGGGCACTTGGAATATGTAGGTTAACTAGCGGACACTTGCACTATGTAGGTTACCTAGCAGGCACTTGGACTATCTAGGTTAACTAGCGGGCACTTGGACTATCTAGGTTAACTAGCGTGCACTTGGACTATGTAGGTTCCCTAGCGGGCACTTGGACTCTGTATGTTCCCTACGGACACTTGAACTATGTCAGTTAACTACTGGGCACTTGGACTATGTAGGTTACCTAGCGGGCCCTTGGACTATCTAGGTTACCTAGTGGGAACCTGGACTATGTAGGTTAACTAGTGGGCACTTGGACTATCTAGGTTACCTAGCAGGGACTTGGACTATGTACGTTCCCTAACGGGCACTTGGTCTATCTACGTTACCTAGCGGGCACTTGGACTATGTAGGTTACCTAGCGGGCACCTGGACTATGTACGTTTCCTAGCGGGTACTTGGACTAGATAGGTTCCCTAGCGGGCACTTGGTCTATCTAGGTTAACTAGCGAGCACGTGGACTATCTAGGTTACCTAGCTGGCTCTTGAACTATGTACGTTATAGCGGGTTCTTAGAGTATGTAGGTTACCTAGCGGGCTGTTGGACTATCTAGGTTACCAAGCGGGCACTTGGACTATCTAGGTTAACTAAAGGGCAGTTGGACTGTGTAGATTCCCTAGCGGGCCCTTGGACTATGTAAGTTCCCTAGCGGGCACTTGGACTATGTGGGTTTCCTGCGGGCATTTGGACTATCTAGGTTACCAAACGGGCACTTGGACTATGTAGGTTCCCTAGCGGGCACATGGATTATGTAGGTTCCCTATCGGGCACTTGGACTATGTAGATTAACTAGCGTGCACTTGGACTATGTAGGTTCCCTATCGGGCACTTGGAGAATGTAGGTTAACTAGGGCCACTATGTAGGTTCCCAATGGGGCACTTGGAGAATATAGGTTAACTAGGGGGCACTAGGACTCTGTAGGTTACCTAGCGGGCCCTTGGACTATCTAGGTTACCTAGGGGGCACCTGGACTATGTAGGTTAACTAGTGGGCACTTGGACTATCTAGGTTACCTAGCAGGCACTTGGACTATGTACGTTCCCTAGCGGGCACTTGGACTATATACGTTACCTAGCGGGCACTTGGACTATGTACGTTTCCTAGCGGGTACTTGGACTAGATAGGTTCCCTAGTGGGCACTTGGTCTATCTAGGTTAACTAGCGAGCACTTGGACTCTCTAGGTTAACTAGCGAGCACTTGGACTATCTAGGTTAACTAGCAGGCATATGGACTATTAATGCCCCTAGCGGGCATTTGAACTATATTGGTTACCTAGCGGGCACTTGGACTATGTAGGTTAACTAGTGGGCACTTGGACTATCTAGGTTAACTAGTGGGCCCTTGGACGATGTAAGTTAACTTACGGGCCCTTGGACTATGTAGGTTAACAAGCGGGCCCTTGGACTATGTAGGTTACCTAGTGGAAACTTGGACGATCTAGGTTAACTAGCGGGTACTTGGACTATGTAGGTTAACTAGCGGGCCCTTGGACTATGTAGATTAAGTAGCAGCTCTTGGACTATCTACGTTAACTAGCGGGCCCTTGGAATATGTAGATTCCCTAGCGGGCACTTGGACTATGTATGTTCCAGAGCGGGCACTTGGACTATGTAGGTTCCCTAGCAGTCACTTGGACTATGTAGGGTCCAGAGCGGGCACTTAGACTATCTAGGTTCCCTAGCGGGCACTTGTACTATGTAGGTTAATTAGCGGACACTTGGACGATCTAGGTTAACTAGCGGGTACTTGGATTATGTAGGTTAACTAGCGGGCCCTTGAACTATGTAGATTAATTAGCGGGCACTTGGACTATGTAGGTTCCCTAGCGGGCACTTGGAATCTGTATGTTCCCTACGGACACTGGAACTATGTAAGTTAACTACCGGTTACTTGGACTATGTAGGTTAACTAGCGGGCCCTTGGACTATCTAGGTTACCTAGCGGGCACTTGGACTATGTAGGTTAACTACCGGGCACTTGCACTATCTAGGTTACCGAACGGGCATTTGGACTATGTAGCTAACCTAGCGGGCACTTGGAGAGTCTAGGTTACCTAGCGGGCACTTGGACTTGTAGGTTAACGAACGGGCACTTGGACTATGTATGTTGCATAGCGGGCAATTGGACTATCTAGGTTAGGTAACGGGCACTTGGACTATGTAGGTTTCTTAGCGGGCATTTGGACGATCTAGGTTAACAGGAGGGCACTTGGACTATCTAGGTTAACTAGCGTGCACTTGGACGATCTAGGTTTCTTAGCGGGTACTTGGACTATGTAGGTTAACTAGTGGGCCCTTGAACTATGTAGAATAACTAGCGGGCACTTGGACTATGTAGGTTTCTTAGCGTGCACTTGGACTATCTAGGTTTCTGAGCGGGCACTTGGACTATGTAGGTCAACGAGCGGGCCCTTGGACTATCTGTGATAGCCAACGGGCACTTAGATTATGTAGATTAACTAGCGGGCACTTGGACTATGTAGGCTAACAAAGGGGCTTTTGGAGGATCTAGGTTACCTAGCGGGTACTTGAACTATCTAGGTTAACTAGCGGGCAATTGCAGTATCTAGGTTACCTAGCGGGCACTTGGACTATGTAAGTTTCCTGGGGGGCACTTGGACTATCCATGTTAACTAGCGGGCACTTGGAATATGTAGGTTAACTAGCGGACACTTGCACTATGTAGGTTACCTAGCAGGCACTTGGACTATCTAGGTTAACTAGCGGGCACTTGGACTATCTAGGTTAACTAGCGTGCACTTGGACTATGTAGGTTCCCTAGCAGGCACTTGGACTCTGTATGTTCCCTACGGACACTTGAACTATGTAAGTTAACTACTGGGCACTTGGACTATGTAGGTTACCTAGCGGACCCTTGGACTATCTAGGATACCTAGGGGGAACCTGGACTATGTAGGTTAACTAGTGGGTACTTGGACTATCTAGGTTACCTAGCAGGGACTTGGACTATGTACGTTCCCTAGCGGGCACTTGGACTATCTACGTTACCTAGCGGGCACTTGGACTATGTACGTTACCTAGCGGGCACTTGGACTATGTACGTTTCCTAGCGGGTACTTGGACTAGATAGGTTCCCTAGCGGGCACTTGGTCTATCTAGGTTAACTAGCGAGCACGTGGACTATCTAGGTTACCTAGCTGGCACTTGAACTATGTACGTTATAGCGGGTTCTTAGAGTATGTAGGTTACCTAGCGGGCTGTTGGACTATCTAGGTTACCAAGCGGGCACTTGGACTATCTAGGTTAACTAAGGGGCAGTTGGACTGTGTAGATTCCCTAGCGGGCCCTTGGACTATGTAAGTTCCCTAGCGGGCACTTGGACTATGTGGTTTTCCTGCGGGCATTTGGACTATCTAGGTTACCAAACGGGCACTTGGACTATGTAGGTTCCCTAGCGGGCACATGGATTATGTAGGTTCCCTATCGGGCACTTGGACTATGTAGATTAACTAGCGTGCACTTGGACTATGTAGGTTCCCTATCGGGCACTTGGAGAATGTATGTTAACTAGGGCCACTATGTATGTTCCCAATGGGGCACTTGGAGAATATAGGTTAACTAGGGGGCACTAGGACTCTGTAGGTTACCTAGCGGGCCCTTGGACTATCTAGGTTACCTAGGGGGAACCTGGACTATGTAGGTTAACTAGTGGGCACTTGGACTATCTAGGTTACCTAGCAGGCACTTGGACTATGTACGTTCCCTAGCGGGCACTTGGACTATCTACGTTACCAAGCGGGCACTTGGACTATATACGTTACTTGGCGGGCACTTGGACTATGTACGTTTCCTAGCGGGTACTTGGACTAGATAGGTTCCCTAGCGGGCACTTGGTCTATCTAGGTTAACTAGCGAGCACTTGGACTCTCTAGGTTAACTAGCGAGCACTTGGACTATCTAGGTTAACTAGCGGGCATATGGACTATTAATGCCCCTAGCGGGCATTTGGACTATATTGGTTACCTAGCGGGCACTTGGACTATGTAGGTTAACTAGTGGGCACTTGGACTATCTAGGTTAACTAGCGGGCCCTTGGACGATGTAAGTTAACTTACGGGCCCTTGGACTATGTAGGTTAACAAGCGGGCCCTTGGACTATGTAGGTTACCTAGTGGAAACTTGGACGATCTAGGTTAACTAGCGGGTACTTGGACTATGTAGGTTAACTAGCGGGCCCTTGGACTATGTAGATTAAGTAGCAGCTCTTGGACTATCTACGTTAACTAGCGGGCCCTTGGAATATGTAGATTCCCTAGCGGGCACTTGGACTATGTATGTTCCAGAGCGGGCACTTGGACTATGTAGGTTCCCTAGCAGTCACTTGGACTATGTAGGGTCCAGAGCGGGCACTTAGACTATCTAGGTTCCCTAGCGGGCACTTGTACTATGTAGGTTAATTAGCGGACACTTGGACGATCTAGGTTGACTAGCGGGTACTTGGATTATGTAGGTTAACTAGCGGGCCCTTGAACTATGTAGATTAACTAGCGGGCACTTGGACTATGTAGGGTCCAGAGCGGGAACTTGGAATCTGTATGTTCCCTACGGACACTGGAACTATGTAAGTTAACTACCGGGCACTTGGACTATGTAGGTTAACTAGCGGGCCCTTGGACTATCTAGGTTACCTAGCGGGCACATGGACTATGTAGGTTAACTACCGGGCAGTTGCACTATCTAGGTTACCGAACGGGCATTTGGACTATGTAGCTAACCTAGCGGATACTTGGAGAGTCTAGGTTACCTAGCGGGCACTTGGACTTCTAGGTTAACGAACGGGCACTTGGACTATGTATGTTGCATAGCGGGCAATTGGACTATCTAGGTTAGGTAACGGGCACTTGGACTATCTAGGTTTCTTAGCGGGCACTTGGAAGATCTAGGTTAACTAGAGGGCACTTGGACTATCTAGGTTAACTAGCGTGCACTTGGACTATCTAGGTTTCTTAGCGGGCACTTGGACTATGTAGGTCAACTAGCGGGCCCTTGGACTATCTGTGATAGCCAACGGGCACTTAGATTATGTAGATTAACTAGCGGGCACTTGGACTATGTAGGTTCCCTAGCGGGCACTTGGAATCTGTATGTTCCCTACGGACACTGGAACTATATAATTTAACTTCCGGGCACTTGGACTATGTAGGTTAACTAGCGGGCCCTTGGACTATCTTGGTTACCTAGCGGGCACTTGGACTATGTAGGTTAACTACCGGGCACTTGCACTATCTAGGTTACCGAACGGGCATTTGGACTATCTAGGTTAACTAAAGGGCACTTGGACTGTGTAGGTTCCCTAGCGGGCCCTTGGACTATGTAAGTTCCCTAGCGGGCACTTGGACTATGTACGTTCCCTAGCGGGCACTTGGATTATCTAGGTTCCCTATCGGGCACTTGGACTATATAGATAACCTAGCGGGCACTTTGACTTTGTAGGTTATCTAGCGGCACATGGACTATCTAGGTTACCTAGCTGGCACTTGAACTATCTACGTTATAGCGGGATCATGGAGCATATAAGTTACCTAGCGGGCAGTTGGACTATCTAGGTTACCAAGCGGGCACTTGGACTATCTAGGTTAACTAAAGGGCACTTGGACTGTGTAGGTTCCCTAGCGGGCCCTTGGACTATGTAAGTTCCCTAGCGGGCACTTGGACTATGTACGTTCCCTAGCGGGCACTTGGATTGTCTAGGTTCCCTATCGGGCACTTGGACTATGTAGAATAACTAGAGGGCATTTAGACTATGTAGGTTACCTAGCGGGCACTTGGACTATGTAGGTTCCCTATCGGGCACTTTGAGAATGTAGGTTAACTAGGGGGCACTAGGACTATGTACGTTACCTAGCGGACTCTTAGACTATCTAGGTTACCTAGCGGGCATTTGGACTATATAGATTACCTAGCGGGCACTTAGACTTTGTAGGTTACCTAGCTGGCACTTGAACTATCTACGTTACCTAGCTGGTACTTGGAGTATGTAGGTTACCTAGCGGGCTGTTGGACTATCTAGGTTACCAAGCGGGCCCTTGGACTATCTAGGTTAACTAACGGGCACTTGGACTGTGTAGGTTCCCTAGTGGGCCCTTGGACTATGTAAGTTCCCTGGCGGGCACTTGGACTATGTGGGTTTCCTGGTGGGCATTTGGACTTTCTAGGTTACCTAACGGTGACTTGGACTATGTACGTTCCCTAGCGGGCACTTGGATTATGTAGGTTCCCTATCGAGCACTTGGACTATGTAGGTTAACTAGCGGGCATTTGGACTATGTAGGTTACCTAGCGGGCACTTGGACTATGTAGGTTAACTAGCGAGCACTTGGACTATCTAGGTTAACTAGCGTGCACTTGGACTATGTAGGTTCCCTAGCGGGCACTTGGACTCTGTATGTTCCCTACGGACACTTGAACTATGTAAGTTAACTACTGGGCACTTGGACTATGTAGGTTACCTAGCGGGCCCTTGGACTATCTAGGTTACCTAGGGGGAACCTGGACTATGTAGGTTAACTAGTGGGCACTTGGACTATCTAGGTTACCTAGCAGGGACTTGGACTATGTACGTTCCCTAGCGGGCACTTGGACTATCTACGTTACCTAGCGGGCACTTGGACTATGTACTTTACCTAGCGGGCACCTGGACTATGTACGTTTCCTAGCGTGTACTTGGACTAGATGGGTTCCCTAGCGGGCACTTGGTCTATCTAGGTTAACTAGCGAGCACGTGGACTATCTAGGTTACCTAGCTGGCACTTGAACTATCTACGTTATAGCGGGTTCTTAGAGTATGTAGGTTACCTAGCGGGCTGTTGGACTATCTAGGTTACCAAGCGGGCACATGGACTATCTAGGTTAACTAGCGGGCACTTGGACTATTTAGTTTCCCTAGCGGGCATTTGGACTATTTAGGTTACCTAGGGGGCACTTGGACTATGTAGGTTACCTAGCGGGTACTTGGACTATCTAGGTTACCTAGCAGACAATTTGACTATCTAGGTTAACTAACGGGTTCTTGGACTCTGTAGGTTGCCTAGCGGGCACTTGGATTATGTAGTTCCCTATCGGGCACTTGGACTATGTAGGTTAACTAGCGGGCACTTGGACTGTCTAGGTTACCTAGTGGGCACTTGGCTTATCTCGGTTAACGAACGGGCACTTGGACTATTTAGGTTACCTAGCCTCCACTTGGACAATCTGGGTTAGCTAACAGGCACTTGGACTATCTAGGTTCCCTAGCGGGCACATGGAATATGTAGGTTAAGTAGCGGACACTTGCACTATGAAGGATAACTAGCGGGCCCATGGACTATTAAGGTTTACTAGCGGGTCCTTGGATTATCTAGGTTCCCTATAGGTCACTTGGACTATCTAGGTTACCGAACGGGCACTTGGACTATCTAGGTTACCTAGCGAGCACTTGGACTATGTAGGCTAACTAAGGGGCCCTTGGACGATCTAGGTTACCTAGCGGGTACTTGAACTATCTAGGTTAACTAGCGGGCAATTGCAGTATCTAGGTTACCTAGCGGGCACTTGGACTATGTAAGTTCCCTAGCGGGCATTTGGACTATACATGTTAACAAGCGGGCACTTGCACTATGTAGGTTACCTAGCAGGCACTTGGAGTATCTAGGTTAACTAGCGGGCACTTGGACTATCTAGGTTAACTAGTGTGCACTTGGACTATGTAGGTTACCTAGCGGGCCCTTGGACTATCTAGGTTACCTAGGGGGAACCTGGACTATGTAGGTTAACTAGTGGGCACTTGGACTATCTAGGTTACCTAGCAGGGACTTGGACTATGTACGTTCCCTAGCGGGCACTTGGACTATCTACGTTACCTAGCGGGCACTTGGACTATGTAAGTTACCTAGCGGGCACTTGGACTATGTACGTTCCCTAGCGGGCACTTGGTCTATCTAGGTTAACTAGCGAGCACGTGGACTATCTAGGTTACCTAGCTGGCACTTGAACTATCTACGTTATAGCGGGTTCTTAGAGTATGTAGGTTACCTAGCGGGCTGTTGGACTATCTAGGTTACCAAGCGGGCACTTGGACAATCTAGGTTAACTAAAGGGCAGTCGGACTGTGTAGATTCCCTAGCGGGCCCTTGGACTATGTAAGTTCCCTAGCGGGCACTTGGACTAGGTGGGTTTCCTGCGGGCATTTGGACTATCTAGGTTACCAAACGGGCACTTGGACTATGTAGGTTCCCTAGCGGGCACATGGATTATGTAGGTTCCCTATCGGGCACTTGGACTATGTAGATTAACTAGAGGGCATTTGGACTATGTAGGTTCCCTATCGGGCAATTGGAGAATGTAGGTTAACAGGGCCATTATGTAGGTTCCCAATGGGGCACTTGGAGAATGTAGGTTAACTAGGGGGCACTAGGACTCTGTAGGTTACCTAGCGGGCCCTTGGACTATCTAGGTTACCTAGGGGGAACCTGGACTATGTAGGTTAACTAGTGGGCACTTGGACTATCTATGTTACCTAGCAGGCACTTGGACTATGTACGTTCCCTAGCGGGCACTTGGACATCTACGTTACCAAGCGGGCACTTGGACTATATACGTTACCTAGCGGGCACTTGGACTATGTACGTTTCCTAGCGGGTACTTGGACTAGATAGGTTCCCTAGCGGGCACTTGGTCTATCTAGGTTAACTAGCGAGCACTTGGACTCTCTAGGTTAACTAGCGAGCACTTGGACTATCTAGGTTAATTAGCGGGCATATGGACTATTAATGCCCCTAGCGGGCATTTGGACTATATTGGTTACCTAGCGGGCACTTGGACTATGTAGGTTAACTAGTGGGCACTTGGACTATCTAGGTTAACTAGCGGGCCCTTGGACGATGTAAGTTAACTTACGGGCCCTTGGACTATGTAGGTTAACAAGCGGGCCCTTGGACTATGTAGGTTACCTAGTGGAAACTTGGACGATCTAGGTTAACTAGCGGGTACTTGGACTATGTAGGTTAACTAGCGGGCCCTTGGACTATGTAGATTAAGTAGCAGCTCTTGGACTATCTACGTTAACTAGCGGGCCCTTGGAATATGTAGATTCCCTAGCGGGCATTTGGACTATGTATGTTCCAGAGCGGGCACTTGGACTATGTAGGTTCCCTAGCAGTCACTTGGACTATGTAGGGTCCAGAGCGGGCACTTAGACTATCTAGGTTCCCTAGCGGGCACTTGTACTATATAGGTTAATTAGCGGACACTTGGACGATCTAGGTTAACTAGCGGGCACTTGGACTATGTAGGTTAACTAGCGGGCCCTTGGACTATCTAGGTTACCTAGCGGGCACATGGACTATGTAGGTTAACTACCGGGCACTTGCACTATCTAGGTTACGGAACGGGCATTTGGACTATGTAGCTAACCTAGCGGACACATGGAGAGTCTAGGTTACCTAGCGGGCACTTGGACTTCTAGGTTGACGAACGGGCACTTGGACTATGTATGTTGCATAGCAGGCTATTGGACTATCTAGGTTAGGTAACGGGCACATGGACTATCTAGGTTTCTTAGCGGGCACTTGGACGATCTAGGTTAACTAGAGGGCACTTGGATTATCTAGGTTAAGTAGCGTGCACTTGGACTATCTAGGTTTCTTAGCGGGTACTTGGACTATGTAGGTTAACTAGTGGGCCCTTGAACTATGTAGAATAACTAGCGGGCACTTGGACTATGTAGGTTCCCTAGCGGGCACTTGGACTCTGTATGTTCCCTATGGACACTTGAACTATGTAAGTTAACTACTGGGCACTTGGTCTATGTAGGTTAACTAGCGGGCCCTTGGACTATCTAGGTTACCTAGCGGGCACTTGGACTATGTAGGTTAACTACCGGGCACTTGCACTATCTAGGTTACCGAACGGGCATTTGGACTATGTAGCTAACCTAGCGGGCACTTGGAGAGTCTAGGTTACCTAGCGGGCACTTGGACTTCTAGGTTAACGAACGGGCACTTGGACTATCTAGGTTTCTTAGCGGGCAATTGGACTATCTAGGTTAGGTAACGGGCACTTGGACTATCTAGGTTTCTTAGCGGTCATTTGGACGATCTAGGTTAACTAGAGGGCACTTGGACTATCTAGGTTTATTAGCGGGCACTTGGACTATCTAGGTTTCTTAGCGGTACTTGGACTATGTAGGTCAACTAGCGGGCCCTTGGACTATCTGGGATAGCCAACGGGCACTTAGATTATGTAGATTAACTAGCGGGCACTTGGACTATGTAGATTCCCTAGCGGGCACTTGGAATCTGTATGTTCCCTACGGACACTGGAACTATATAATTTAACTACCGGGCACTTGGACTATGTAGGTTAACTAGCGGGCCCTTGGACTATCTAGGTTACCTAGCGGGCACTTGGACTATGTAGGTTAACTACCGGGCACTTGCACTATCTAGGTTACCGAACGGGCATTTGGACTATCTAGGTTAACTAAAGGGCACTTGGACTCTGTAGGTTCCCTAGTGGGCCCTTGGACTATGTAAGTTCCCTAGCGGGCACTTGGACTATGTACGTTCCCTAGCGGGCACTTGGATTATCTAGGTTCCCTATCGGGCACTTGGACTATATAGATAACCTAGCGGGCACTTTGACTTTGTAGGTTACCTAGCGGCACATGGACTATATAGGTTACCTAGCTGGCACTTGAACTATCTACGTTATAGCGGGATCATGGAGCATGTAAGTTACCTAGCGGGCTGTTGGACTATCTAGGTTACCAAGCGGGCACTTGGACTATCTAGGTTAACTAAAGGGCACTTGGACTGTGTAGGTTCCCTAGCGGGCCCTTGGACTATGTAAGTTCCCTAGCGGGCACTTGGACTATGTACGTTCCCTAGCGGGCACTTGGATTGTCTAGGTTCCCTATCGGGCACTTGGACTATGTAGAATAACTAGAGGGTATTTGGACTATGTAGGTTACCTAGCGGGCACTTGGACTATGTAGGTTCCCTATCGGGCACTTTGAGAATGTAGGTTAACTAGGGGGCACTAGGACTATGTACGTTACCTAGCGGACTCTTAGACTATCTAGGTTACCTAGCGGGCATTTGGACTATATAGATTACCTAGCGGGCACTTAGACTTTGTAGGTTACCTAGCGGGCACATGGACTATCTAGGTTACCTAGCTGGCACTTGAACTATCTACGTTACCTAGCTGGTACTTGGAGTATGTAGGTTACCTAGCGGGCTGTTGGACTATCTAGGTTACCAAGCGGGCCCTTGGACTATCTAGGTTAACTAACGGGCACTTGGACTGTGTAGGTTCCCTAGTGGGCCCTTGGACTATGTAAGTTCCCTGGCGGGCACTTGGACTATGTGGGTTTCCTGGTGGGCATTTGGACTTTCTAGGTTACCTAACGGTCACTTGGACTATGTACGTTCCCTAGCGGGCACTTGGATTATGTAGGTTCCCTATCGGGCACTTGGACTATGTAGAATAACTAGAGGGCATTTGGACTATGTAGGTTACCTAGCGGGCACTTGGACTATGTAGGTTCCCTTTCGGGCACTTTGAGAATGTAGGTTAACTAGGGGGCACTAGGACTATGTAGGTTACATAGCGGGCCCTTGGACTATCTAGGTTACCTAGGGTAAACCTGGACTATGTAGGTTAACTAGTGGGCACTAGGACTATCTAGGTTACCTTGGAGGCACTTGGACTATGTACGTTCCCTAGCGGGCATTTGGACTATCTAGGTTACCTAACGGGCACTTGGACTAGGTAGGTTCCCTAGCGGGCACTTGGATTATGTAGGTCCACTATTGGGCACTTGGACTATGTAGGTTAACTAGCGGGCATTTGGACTATGTAGGCTACCTAGCGGGCACTTGGACTATGTAGGTTCCCTATCGGGCACTTTGAGAATGTAGGTTAACTAGGGGGCACTAGGACTATGTAAGTTACCTAGCGGGCCCTTGGACTATCTAGGTTACCTAGGGGGAACCTAGACTATGTAGGTTAACTAGTGGGCACTTGGACTATCTAGGTTACCTAGCAGGCACTTGGACTATGAATGTTCCCTAGCGGGCACTTGGACTATCTATGTTACCTAGCGGGCACTTGGACTATGTACGTTACCTAGCGGGCACTTGGACTATGTACGTTTCCTAGCGGGTACTTGGACGAGATAGGTTCCCTAGGGGGCACTTGGTCTATCTAGGTTAACTAGCGAGCACTTGGACTATCTAGGTTAACTAGCGGGCATATGGAAAATTAGTGCCCCTAGCGGGCATTTAGACTATATTGGTTACCTAGCGGGCACTTGGACTATGTAGGTTAACGAACGGGCACTTGGACTATGTAGGTAACCTAGTGGTCACTTGAAATGTCTAGGTTACCTAGCGGGCACTTGGACTATGTAGCTAACCTAGCGGGCACTTGGGGAGTCTAGGTTACCTAGCGGGCACTTGGACTTCTAGGTTAACGAACGGGCACTTGGACTATGTATGTTGCATAGCGGGCAATTGGACTATCTAGGTTAGGTAATGGGCACTTGGACTATCTAGGTTTCTTAGCGGGCACTTGGACGATCTAGGTTAACTAGAGGGCACTTGGACTATCTAGGTTAACTAGCGTGCACTTGGACTATCTAATTTTCTTAGCGGGTACTTGGACTATGTAGGTTAACTAGTGGGCCCTTGAACTATGTAGAATAACTAGCGGCACTTGGACTATCTACGTTAACTAGCGGGCCCTTGGACTATGTAGATACCCTAGCGGGCATTTGGACTATATAGATAACCTAGCGGGTACTTTGACTTTGTAGGTTACCTAGCGGCACATGGACTATCTAGGTTACCTAGCTTGCACTTGAACTATCTACGTTATAGCGGGATCTTGGAGCATGTAAGTTACCTAGCGGGCTGTTGGACTATCTAGGTTACCAAGCGGGCACTTGGACTATCTAGGTTAACTAACGGGCACTTGGACTGTGAAGATTCCCTTTCGGTCCCTTGGACTATGTAAGTTCCCTAGCGGGCACTTGGACTATGTGGGTTTCCTGGTGGGCATTTGGACTTTCTAGGTTACGTAACGGGCACTTGGATTATGTACGTTCCCTAGCGGGCACTTGGATTATCTAGGTTCCCTATCGGGCACTTGGACTATGTAGAATAACTAGAGGGCATTTGGAGTATGTAGGTTACCTAGCGGGCACTTGGACTATGTAGGTTCCCTATCAGACACTTGGAAAATGTAGGTTAACTAGGGGGCACAAGGACTATGTAGGTTACCTAGCGGGCCCTCAGACTATCTAGGTTACCTAGCGGGGATTTGGACTATGTAGGCTCCCTAGCGGTCATTTGGACTATATAGATTACCTAGCAGGCACTTTGACTTTGTAGGTTACCTAGCGGGCACTTGGACAATCTAGGTTACCTAGCTGGCACTTGAACTATCTACGTTACCTAGCGGTTACTTGGAGTATGTAGGTTAGCTACCGGGCTGTTGGACTATCAAGGTTACCTAGCAGGCACTTGGACTATCTAGGTTAACTAACGGGCACTTGGACTGTGTAGGTTCCCTAGCGGGCCTTTGGACTATGTAAGTTCCCTAGTGGGCACTTGGACTATATGTGTACCTGGCGGGCATTTGGACTTTCTAGGTTACCTAACGGGCACTTGGACTATGTACGTTCCCTAGCGGGCACTTGGATTATGTACGTTCCCTATCGGGCACTTGGACTATGTAGAATAACTAGAGGGTATTTGGACTATGCAGGTTACCTAGCGGGCACTTGAACTATGTAGGTTCCCTATCGGGCACATGGAAAATGTAGTTAAACTAGGGGACACTAGGACTATGTAGGTTACCTAGCGGACCCTTAGACTATCTAGTTTACATAGCGGGCATTTGGACTATATAGATTACCTAGCGGGCACTTATACTTTGTAGGTTACCTAGCGGGCACATGGATTATCTAGGTTACCTAGCTGGCACTTGAACTATCTACGTTACCTAGCAGGTACTTGGAGTATGTAGGTTATCTACCGGGCTGTTGGACTATCTAGGTTACCTAGCGGGCACTGGGACTATCTAGGTTAACTAACGGGAACTTGGACTATGTAGGTTCCCTAGCGGGCCCTTGGACTATGTAAGTTCCCTAGGGGTCACTTGGACTATGTGGGTTCCCTAGCGGGCATTTTGACTATCTAAGTTACCTAACGGGCACTTGGATTAGGTAAGTTCCCTAGCGGGCACTTGGATTATGTAGGTTCCCTATCGGGCACTTGGACTATGTAGGTTAACTAGCGGGCATTTGGACTATGTAGTTTACCTAGCGGGCACTTGGACTATGTAGGTTCCTGATCGGGCACATTGAGAATGTAGGTTAACTAGGGGGCACTAGGACTATGTAGGTTACATAGCGGGCCCTTGGGCTATCTAGGTTACCTAGGGTGAACCTGGAGTATGTAGGTTAACTAGTGGGCAATTGGACTATCTAGGTTTCCTAGCAGGCACTTGGACTATGTACGTTCCCTAGCGGGCATTTGGACTATCTAGGTTACCTAACGGGCACTTGGACTAGGTAGGTTCCTTAGCGGGCACTTGGATTATGTAGGTTCCCTATCGGGCAATTGGACTATGTAGGTTAACTAGCGGGCATTTGGATTATGTAGGCTACCTAGCGGGCACTTGGACTATGTAGGTTCCCTATCGGGCACTTTGAGAATGTAGGTTAACTAGGGTGCACTAGGACTATGTAGGTTACCTAGCGGGCCCTTGGACTATCTAGGTTACCTAGGGGGAACCTGGACTATGTAGGTTAACTAGTGGGCACTTGGACTATCTAGGTTACCTAGCAGGCAGTTGGACTATGTACGTTCCCTAGCGGGCACTTTGATTATGTAGGTTCCCTATCGGGCACTTGGACTATGTAGAATAACTAGAGGGCATTTGGACTATGTAGGTTACCTAGCGGGCACTTGGACTATGTAGGTTCCCTATCGGGCACTTGAACTATGTAAGTTAACTACCGGGCACTTGGACTATGTATGTTACCAGTGGGCCCTTGGACTATCTAGGTTACCTAGGGGGAACCTGGACTATGTAGGTTAACTAGTGGGCACTTGGACTATCTAGGCTACCTAGCAGGCACTTGGACTATCTACGTTACCTAGCGGGCACTTTTACTATGTACGTTACCAAGCGGGCACTTGGACTATATACGTTTCCTAGCGGGTACTTTGACTACATAGGTTCCCTAGCGGGCACTTGGTCTATCTAGGTTAACTAGCGAGCACGTGGACTATCTAGGTTACCTAGCTGGCACTTGAACTATCTACGTTATAGCGGGTTCTTAGAGTATGTAGGTTACCTAGCGGGCTGTTGGACTATCTAGGTTACCAAGCGGGCACTTGGACTATCTAGGTTAACTAAAGGGCACTTGGACTATGAAGATTCCCTTGCAGGCCCTTGGACTATGTAAGTTCCCTAGCGGGTACTTGGACTATTTGGGTTTCCTGGTGGGCATTTGGACTATCTAGGTTACCAAAAGGGCACTTGGATTATGTAGGTTCCCTAGCGGGCACTTGGACTATGTAGGTTACCTATCGGGCACTTGGAGAATGTAGGGTAACTAGGGCCACTATGTAGGTTCCCAATTGGGCACTTGGAGAATGTAGGTTAACTAGGGGGCACTAGGACTATGTAGGTTACCTAGCGGGCCCTTGGACTATCTAGGTTACCTAGGGGGAACCTAGACTATGTAGGTTAACTAGTGGGCACTTGGACTATCTAGGTTACCTAGCAGGCACTTGGACTATGAATGTTCCCTAGAGGGCACTTGGACTATCTACATTACCTAGCGAGGACTTGGACTATGTACGTCACCTAGTGGGCACTTGGACTATGTACGTTTCCTAACGGGTACTTGGACTAGATAGGTTCCCTAGCGGGCACTTGGACTATCTAGGTTAACTAGCGGGCATATGGACTATTAGTGCCCCTAGCGGGCATTTAGACTATATTGGTTACCTAGCGGGCACTTGGACTATGTAGGTAACCTAGTTGTCACTTGAAATGTCTAGGTTACCTAGCGGGCACTTGGACTATGTAGGTTAACTAGTGGGCACTTGGACTATCTAGGTAAACTAGCGAGCACTTGGACTATCTAGGTTAACTAGCGAGCACTTGGACTATCTAGGTTTACTAGCGGGCATATGGACTATTAATGCCACTAGCGGGCATTTGGACTATATTGGTTACCTAGCGGGCAATTGGACAATGTAGGTTAACGAACGGGCACTTGGACTATGTAGATAACCTAGTGGTCACTTGAAATGTCTAGGTTACCTAGCGGGCACTTGGACTATGTAGGTTAACTAGTGGGCACTTGGACTATCTAGGTTGACTAGCGAGCCCTTGGATAATGTAGGTTACCTAGTGGGCACTTGGACGATCTAGGTTAACTAGCGGGTACTTGGACTATGTAGGTTAACTAGCGGGCCCTTGGACTATGTAGATTAACTAGCAGCACTTGGACTATCTACGTTAACTAGCGGGCCCTTGGACTATGTAGATTCCCTAGCGGGCACTTGGACTATGTATGTTCCAGAATGCGCACTTGGACTATGTAGGTTCCTAGGCAGTCACTTGGACTATGTAGGTTCCAGAGCGGGGAATTAGACTATCTAGGTTCCCTAGCGGGCACTTGTACTATGTAGGTTAATTAACGGACACTTGGACGATCTAGGTTAACTAGCGGGTACTTGGATTATGTAGGTTAACTAGCGGGCCCTTGAACTATGTAGATTAACTAGCGGGCCCTTGAACTATGTAGATTAACTAGCAGGCACTTGGACTATGTAGGTTCCCTAGCGGGCACTTGGACTCTGTATGTTCCCTATGGACACTTGAACTATGTATGTTAACTACCGGGCACTTGGACTATGTAGGTTAACTAGCGGGACCTTGGACTATCTAGGTTACCTAGCGGGCACTTGGACAATGTAGGTTAACTACCGGGCACTTGCACTATCTAGGTTACCAAACGGGCATTTGGACTATGTAGCTAACCTAGCGGGCACTTGGAGAGTCTAGGTTACCTAGCGGGCACTTGGACTTCTAGGTTAACGAACGGGCACTTGGACTATGTATGTTGCATAGCGGGCAATTGGACTATCTACGTTATGTAACGGGCACTTGGACTATCTAGGCTTCTTAGCGGGCACTTGGACGGTCTAGGTTACCTAGAGGGCACTTGGACTATCTAGGTTTACTAGCGTGCACTTGGACTATCTAGGTTTCTTAGCGGGTACTTGGACTATGTAGGTTAACTAGTGGGCCCTTGAACTATGTAGAATAACTAGCGGCACTTGGACTATCTACGTTAACTAGCGGTCCCTTGGAATATGTAGATACCTGAGCGGGCATTTGGACTATATAGATAACCTAGCGGGCACTTTGACTTTGTAGGTTACCTAGTGGCACATGGACTATCTAGGTTACCTAGCTGGCACTTGAACTATCAATGTTATAGCGGGATCTTGGAGCATGTAAGTTACCTAGCGGGCTGTTGGACTATCTAGGTTACCAAGCGGGCAGTTGGACTATCTAGGTTAACTAACGGGCACTTGGAGTGTGTAGGTTCCCTAGCGGGCCCTTGGACTATGTAAGTTCCCTAGCAGGCACTTGGACTATGTGGGTTTCCTGGTGGGCATTTGGACTTTCTAGGTTACCTAACGGGCACTTGGACTATGTACGTTCCCTAGCGGGCACTTGGATTATGTACGTTCCCTATCGGGCACTTGGACTATGTAGAATAACTAGAGGGCATTTGGACTATGTAGGTTACCTACCGGGCACTTGGACTATGTAGGTTCCCTATCGGGGACTTGGAAAATGTAGGTTAACTAGGGGGCACTAGGACTATGTAGGTTACCTAGCGGGCCCTTAGACTATCTAGGTTACCTAGCGGGCATTTGGACTATGTAGGCTCCCTAGCGGTTATTTGGACTATATAGATTACCTAGCAGGCACTTAGACTTTGTAGGTTACCTAGCGGGCACATGGACTATCTAGGTTACCTAGCTGGCACTTGAACTATATACGTTACCTAGCGGGTACTTGGAGTATGTAGGTTACCTACCGGGCTGTTGGACTATGTAGGTTACCAAGCGGGCACTTGGACTATGTAGGTTCCCTATCGGGCACTTTGAGTATGTAGGTTATCTAGGGGGCACTAGGACTATGTAGGTTACATAGCGGGCCCTTGGACTATCTAGGTTACCTAGCAGGCACTTGGACTATATACGATCCCTAGCAGGCATTTGGACTATGTATGTGACCTAACGGGCACTTGGACTAGGTAGGTTCCCTAGCGGGCAATTGGATCATGTAGGTTCCCTATCGGGCACTTGGACTATGTAGGTTAACTAGCGGGCATTTGGACTATCTAGGTTACCTAGCAGGCACTTGGACTATGTACGTTCCCTAGCGGGCATTTGGACTATCTAGGTTAACTAACGGACACTTGGAATGTGTCGGTTCCCTACCGGGCCCTTGGACTATGTAAGTTCCCTAGCGGGCACTTGGACTATGTGGGTTTCCTGGCGGGCGGGCATTTGGACTTTCTAGGTTACCTAACGGGCACTTGGATTATGTACGTTCCCTATCGGGCACTTGGACTATGTAGAATAACTAGAGGGCATTTGGACTATGTAGGTTACCTAGCGTGCACTAGGACTATGTAGGTTACCTAGCGGGTCCTTAGACTATCTAGGTTACCTAGCGAGCATTTGGACTACATAGATTACCTAGCGGGCACTTAGACTTTGTAGGTTACCTAGCGGGCACATGGACTCTCTAGGTTACCTAGCTGGCACTTGTACTATCTACGTTACCTAGCGGGTCCTTGGAGTATGTAGGTTACCTACTGGGCTGTTGGACTATCTAGGTTACCTAGCGGGCACTGGGACTATCTAGGTTAACTAACGGGCAATTGGACTATGTGGGTTCCCTAGCGGGCATTTGGACTATCTAGGTAACCTAACGGGCACTTGTACTAGGTAGGTTCCCTAGCGGGCACTCGGATTATGTAGGTTCCCTATCGGGCACTTGGACTATGTAGGTTAACTAGCGGGCATTTGGACTATGTAGGATACCTAGCGGGCCCTTGGACAATATAGGTTCCCTATCGGGTACTTTGAGAATGTAGGTTAATTAGGTGGCACTAGGACTATGTAGGTTACATAGCGGGCCCTTGGAGTATCTAGGTTACCTAGGGTGAACCTGGACTATGTAGGTTAACTAGTGGGCACTTGGACTATCTAGGTTACCTAGCAGGCACTTGGACTATGTACGTTCCCTAGAGGGCATTTGGACTATCTAGGTTACCTAACGGGCACTTGGACTAGGTAGGTTCCCTAGCGGGCACTTGGATTATGTAGGTTCCCTGTCGGGCACTTGGACTATATAGGTTAACTAACGGGCAATTGGACTATGTGGGTTCCCTAGCGGGCATTTGGACTATCTAGGTAACCTAACGGGCACTTGTACTAGGTAGGTTCCCTAGCGGGCACTCGGATTATGTAGGTTCCCTATCGGGCACTTGGACTATGTAGGTTAACTAGCGGGTATTTGGACTATGAAGGATACCTAGCGGGCACTGGGACAATATAGGTTCCCTATCGGGTACTTTGAGAATGTAGGTTAACTAGGTGGCACTAGGACTATGTAGGTTACATAGCGGGCCCTTGGAGTATCTAGGTTACCTAGGGTGAACCTGGACTATGTAGGTTAACTAGTGGGCACTTGGACTATCTAGGTTACCTAGCAGGCACTTGGACTATGTACGTTCCCTAGAGGGCATTTGGACTATCTAGGTTACCTAACGGGCACTTGGACTAGGTAGGTTCCCTAGCGGGCACTTGGATTATGTAGGTTCCCTGTCGGGCACTTGGACTATATAGGTTAACTAGCGGGCATTTGGACTATGTAGGTTACCTAGCGGGCACTTGGACTATGTAGGTTCCCTATCGGGCACTTTGAGAATGTAGTTAACTAGGGGGCACAAGGACTATGTAGGTTACCTAGCGGCCCTTGGACTATCTATGTTACCTAGGGGGAACTTGGACTATGTAGGTTAACTAGTGGGCACTTGGACTATCTAGGTTACCTAGCAGGCAGTTGGACTATGTGCGTTCCCTAGCGGGCACTTGGATTATGTAGGTTCCCTATCGGGCACTTGGACTATGTAGAATAACTAGAGGGCATTTGGACTATGTAGGTTACCTAGCGGGCACTTGGACTATGTAGGTTCCCTATCGGGCACTTGGAAAATGTAGGTTAACTAGGGGGCACTAGGACTATGTAGGTTACCTAGCGGGATCCTAGACTATCTAGGTTACCTAGGTGGCATTTGGACTACATAGATTACCTAGCGGGCACTTAGACTTTGTAGGTTACCTAGCGAGCACATGGACTATCTAGGTTACCTAGCTGGCACTTGAACTATCTACGTTACCTAGCGGTTCTTGGAGTATGTAGGTTACCTACCGGGTTGTTGGAATATCTAGGTAACCTAGCGGGCACTGGGACTATCTAGGTTAACTAACGGGCACTTGGACTAGGTAGGTTCCCTAGCGGGCACTTGGATTATGTAGGTTCCCTATCGGGCACTTGGACTATGTAGGTTAACTAGCGGGCATTTGGACTATGTAGTATACCAAACGGGCACTTGGACTATGTAGGTTCCCTATCGGGCACTTTGATAATGTAGGTTAACTAGGGGGCACTAGGACTATGTAGGTTACCTAGCGGGCCCTTGGACTATCTAGGTTACCTAGGGTGAACCTGGACTATGTAGGTTAACTAGTGGGCATTTGGACTATCTAGGTTACCTAGCAGGCACTTGGACTATGTACGTTCCCTAGCGGGCATTTGGACTATCTAGGTTAACTAACGGACACTTGGAATGTGTCGGTTCCCTACCGGGCCCTTGGACTATGTAAGTTCCCTAGCGGGCACTTGGACTATGTGGGTTTCCTGGCGGGCGGGCATTTGGACTTTCTAGGTTACCTAACGGGCACTTGGATTATGTACGTTCCCTATCGGGCACTTGGACTATGTAGAATAACTAGAGGGCATTTGGACTATGTAGGTTACCTAGCGTGCACTAGGACTATGTAGGTTACCTAGCGGGTCCTTAGACTATCTAGGTTACCTAGCGAGCATTTGGACTACATAGATTACCTAGCGGGCACTTAGACTTTGTAGGTTACCTAGCGGGCACATGGACTCTCTAGGTTACCTAGCTGGCACTTGTACTATCTACGTTACCTAGCGGGTCCTTGGAGTATGTAGGTTACCTACTGGGCTGTTGGACTATCTAGGTTACCTAGCGGGCACTGGGACTATCTAGGTTAACTAACGGGCAATTGGACTATGTGGGTTCCCTAGCGGGCATTTGGACTATCTAGGTAACCTAACGGGCACTTGTACTAGGTAGGTTCCCTAGCGGGCACTCGGATTATGTAGGTTCCCTATCGGGCAATTGGACTATGTAGGTTAACTAGCGGGCATTTGGACTATGTAGGATACCTAGCGGGCACTTGGACAATATAGGTTCCCTATCGGGTACTTTGAGAATGTAGGTTAACTAGGTGGCACTAGGACTATGTAGGTTACATAGCGGGCCCTTGGAGTATCTAGGTTACCTAGGGTGAACCTGGACTATGTAGGTTAACTAGTGGGCACTTGGACTATCTAGGTTACCTAGCAGGCACTTGGACTATGTACGTTCCCTAGAGGGCATTTGGACTATCTAGGTTACCTAACGGGCACTTGGACTAGGTAGGTTCCCTAGCGGGCACTTGGATTATGTAGGTTCCCTGTCGGGCACTTGGACTATATAGGTTAACTAACGGGCAATTGGACTATGTGGGTTCCCTAGCGGGCATTTGGACTATCTAGGTAACCTAACGGGCACTTGTACTAGGTAGGTTCCCTAGCGGGCACTCGGATTATGTAGGTTCCCTATCGGGCACTTGGACTATGTAGGTTAACTAGCGGGCATTTGGACTATGTAGGATACCTAGCGGGCACTGGGACAATATAGGTTCCCTATCGGGTACTTTGAGAATGTAGGTTAACTAGGTGGCACTAGGACTATGTAGGTTACATAGCGGGCCCTTGGAGTATCTAGGTTACCTAGGGTGAACCTGGACTATGTAGGTTAACTAGTGGGCACTTGGACTATCTAGGTTACCTAGCAGGCACTTGGACTATGTACGTTCCCTAGAGGGCATTTGGACTATCTAGGTTACCTAACGGGCACTTGGACTAGGTAGGTTCCCTAGCGGGCACTTGGATTATGTAGGTTCCCTGTCGGGCACTTGGACTATATAGGTTAACTAGCGGGCGTTTGGACTATGTAGGTTACCTAGCGGGCACTTGGACTATGTAGGTTCCCTATCGGGCACTTTGAGAATGTAGTTAACTAGGGGGCACAAGGACTATGTAGGTTACCTAGCGGCCCTTGGACTATCTATGTTACCTAGGGGGAACTTGGACTATGTAGGTTAACTAGTGGGCACTTGGACTATCTAGGTTACCTAGCAGGCAGTTGGACTATGTGCGTTCCCTAGCGGGCACTTGGATTATGTAGGTTCCCTATCGGGCACTTGGACTATGTAGAATAACTAGAGGGCATTTGGACTATGTAGGTTACCTAGCGGGCACTTGGACTATGTAGGTTCCCTATCGGGCACTTGGAAAATGTAGGTTAACTAGGGGGCACTAGGACTATGTAGGTTACCTAGCGGGATCCTAGACTATCTAGGTTACCTAGGTGGCATTTGGACTACATAGATTACCTAGCGGGCACTTAGACTTTGTAGGTTACCTAGCGAGCACATGGACTATCTAGGTTACCTAGCTGGCACTTGAACTATCTACGTTACCTAGCGGTTCTTGGAGTATGTAGGTTACCTACCGGGTTGTTGGAATATCTAGGTAACCTAGCGGGCACTGGGACTATCTAGGTTAACTAACGGGCACTTGGACTAGGTAGGTTCCCTAGCGGGCACTTGGATTATGTAGGTTCCCTATCGGGCACTTGGACTATGTAGGTTAACTAGCGGGCATTTGGACTATGTAGTATACCAAACGGGCACTTGGACTATGTAGGTTCCCTATCGGGCACTTTGATAATGTAGGTTAACTAGGGGGCACTAGGACTATGTAGGTTACCTAGCGGGCCCTTGGACTATCTAGGTTACCTAGGGTGAACCTGGACTATGTAGGTTAACTAGTGGGCATTTGGACTATCTAGGTTACCTAGCAGGCACTTGGACTATGTACGTTCCCTAGCGGGCATTTGGACTATCTAGGTTAACTAACGGACACTTGGAATGTGTCGGTTCCCTACCGGGCCCTTGGACTATGTAAGTTCCCTAGCGGGCACTTGGACTATGTGGGTTTCCTGGCGGGCGGGCATTTGGACTTTCTAGGTTACCTAACGGGCACTTGGATTATGTACGTTCCCTATCGGGCACTTGGACTATGTAGAATAACTAGAGGGCATTTGGACTATGTAGGTTACCTAGCGTGCACTAGGACTATGTAGGTTACCTAGCGGGTCCTTAGACTATCTAGGTTACCTAGCGAGCATTTGGACTACATAGATTACCTAGCGGGCACTTAGACTTTGTAGGTTACCTAGCGGGCACATGGACTCTCTAGGTTACCTAGCTGGCACTTGTACTATCTACGTTACCTAGCGGGTCCTTGGAGTATGTAGGTTACCTACTGGGCTGTTGGACTATCTAGGTTACCTAGCGGGCACTGGGACTATCTAGGTTAACTAACGGGCAATTGGACTATGTGGGTTCCCTAGCGGGCATTTGGACTATCTAGGTAACCTAACGGGCACTTGTACTAGGTAGGTTCCCTAGCGGGCACTCGGATTATGTAGGTTCCCTATCGGGCACTTGGACTATGTAGGTTAACTAGCGGGCATTTGGACTATGTAGGATACCTAGCGGGCACTTGGACAATATAGGTTCCCTATCGGGTACTTTGAGAATGTAGGTTAACTAGGTGGCACTAGGACTATGTAGGTTACATAGCGGGCCCTTGGAGTATCTAGGTTACCTAGGGTGAACCTGGACTATGTAGGTTAACTAGTGGGCACTTGGACTATCTAGGTTACCTAGCAGGCACTTGGACTATGTACGTTCCCTAGAGGGCATTTGGACTATCTAGGTTACCTAACGGGCACTTGGACTAGGTAGGTTCCCTAGCGGGCACTTGGATTATGTAGGTTCCCTGTCGGGCACTTGGACTATATAGGTTAACTAACGGGCAATTGGACTATGTGGGTTCCCTAGCGGGCATTTGGACTATCTAGGTAACCTAACGGGCACTTGTACTAGGTAGGTTCCCTAGCGGGCACTCGGATTATGTAGGTTCCCTATCGGGCACTTGGACTATGTAGGTTAACTAGCGGGCATTTGGACTATGTAGGATACCTAGCGGGCACTGGGACATTATAGGTTCCCTATCGGGTACTTTGAGAATGTAGGTTAACTAGGTGGCACTAGGACTATGTAGGTTACATAGCGGGCCCTTGGAGTATCTAGGTTACCTAGGGTGAACCTGGACTATGTAGGTTAACTAGTGGGCACTTGGACTATCTAGGTTACCTAGCAGGCACTTGGACTATGTACGTTCCCTAGAGGGCATTTGGACTATCTAGGTTACCTAACGGGCACTTGGACTAGGTAGGTTCCCTAGCGGGCACTTGGATTATGTAGGTTCCCTGTCGGGCACTTGGACTATATAGGTTAACTAGCGGGCATTTGGACTATGTAGGTTACCTAGCGGGCACTTGGACTATGTAGGTTCCCTATCGGGCACTTTGAGAATGTAGTTAACTAGGGGGCACAAGGACTATGTAGGTTACCTAGCGGCCCTTGGACTATCTATGTTACCTAGGGGGAACTTGGACTATGTAGGTTAACTAGTGGGCACTTGGACTATCTAGGTTACCTAGCAGGCAGTTGGACTATGTGCGTTCCCTAGCGGGCACTTGGATTATGTAGGTTCCCTATCGGGCACTTGGACTATGTAGAATAACTAGAGGGCATTTGGACTATGTAGGTTACCTAGCGGGCACTTGGACTATGTAGGTTCCCTATCGGGCACTTGGAAAATGTAGGTTAACTAGGGGGCACTAGGACTATGTAGGTTACCTAGCGGGATCCTAGACTATCTAGGTTACCTAGGTGGCATTTGGACTACATAGATTACCTAGCGGGCACTTAGACTTTGTAGGTTACCTAGCGAGCACATGGACTATCTAGGTTACCTAGCTGGCACTTGAACTATCTACGTTACCTAGCGGTTCTTGGAGTATGTAGGTTACCTACCGGGTTGTTGGAATATCTAGGTAACCTAGCGGGCACTGGGACTATCTAGGTTAACTAACGGGCACTTGGACTAGGTAGGTTCCCTAGCGGGCACTTGGATTATGTAGGTTCCCTATCGGGCACTTGGACTATGTAGGTTAACTAGCGGGCATTTGGACTATGTAGTATACCAAACGGGCACTTGGACTATGTAGGTTCCCTATCGGGCACTTTGATAATGTAGGTTAACTAGGGGGCACTAGGACTATGTAGGTTACCTAGCGGGCCCTTGGACTATCTAGGTTACCTAGGGTGAACCTGGACTATGTAGGTTAACTAGTGGGCACTTGGACTATCTAGGTTACCTAGCAGGCACTTGGACTATGTACGTTCCCTAGAGGGCATTTGGAGTATCTAGGTTACCTAACGGGCACTTGAATTAGGTAGGTTCCCTAGCGGGCCCTTGGATTATGTAGGTTCCCTGTCGGGCACTTGGACTATGTAGGTTAACTAGCGGGCATTTGGACTATGTAGGTTACCTAGCGGGCACTTGGAATATGTAGGTTCCCTATTGGGCACTTTGAGAATGTAGGTTAACTAGGCGGCACTAGGACTATGTAGGTTACCTAGCGGGCCCTTGGAGTATCTAGGTTACCTAGGGGGAACCTGGACTATTTAGGTTAACTAGTGGGCACTTGGACTATCTAGGTTACCTAGCAGGCAGTTGGACTTTGTGCGTTCCCTAGCGGGCACTTGGATTATGTAGGTTCCCTATCGGGCACTTGGACTATGTAGAATAACTAGAGGGCATTTGGACTATGTAGGTTACCTAGCGGGCACTTGGACTATCTAGGTTACCTAGCGGGCATTTGGACTACATAGATTACCTAGCGGGCACTTAGACTTTGTAGGTTTCCTAGTGGGCACATGGACTATCTAGGTTACCTAGCTGGCACTTGAACTATCAACGTTACCTAGCGGGTACTTGGAGTATGTAGGTTACCTACCGGGCTGTTGGACTATCTAGGTTACCTACCGGGCACTGGGACTATCTAGGTTAACTAACGGGCACTTGGACTATGTGGGTTCCCTAGCGGGCATTTGGACTATCTAGGTTACCTAACGGGCACTTGGACTATGTAGGTTCCCAAGCGGGCACTTGGATTATGTAGGTTCCCTATCGGTCACTTGGACTATGTAGGTTAACTAGCGGGCATTTGGACTATGTAGGATACCAAGCGAGCACTTGGACTATGTAGGTTTCCTATCGGGCACTTTGAGAATGTAGGTTAACTAGGGGGCACTAGGACTATGTGGTTACATAGCGGGCCCTTGGACTATCTAGGTTACCTAGGGTGAACCTGGACTATGTAGCTTAACTAGTGGCCACTTGGACTATCTCGGTTACCTAGCAGGCACTTGGACTATGTACGTTCCCTAGCGGGCATTTGGACTATCTAGGCTACCTAACGGGCACTTGGACTACATATGTTCCCTAGGGGGAATTGGATTATGTAGGTTCCCTGTCGGGCACTTGGACTATGTAGGTTCCCTAGCAGTCACTTGGACTATGTATGTTCCAGAGCGGGCACTTAGACTATCTAGGTTCCCTAGCGGGCACTTGTACAATGTAGGTTAATTAGCGGACACTTGGACGTCTAGGTTAACTAGCGGGTACTTGGGTATGTAGGTTAACTAGCGGGCCCTTGAACTATGTAGATTAACTAGCGGGCACTTGGACTATGTAGGTTCCCTAGCGGGCACTTGGACTCTGTATGTTCCCTACGGACACTTGAACTATGTAAGTTAACTACCGGGCACTTGGTCTATGTAGGTTAACTAGCGGGCCCTTGGACTATCTAGGTTACCTAGCGGGCACTTGGATGATGTAGGTTAACTACCGGGCACTTGCACTATCTAGGTTACCGAACGGGCATTTGGACTATGTAGCTAACCTAGCGGGCACTTGTAGAGTCTAGGTTACCTAGCGGGCACTTGGACTTCTAGGTTAACGAACGGGCACTTGGACTATGTATGTTGCATAGCGGGCAATTGGACTATCTAGGTTAGGTAACGGGCACTTGGACTATCTAGGTTTCTTAGCGGGCACTTGGACGATCTAGGTTAACTAGAGGGCACTTGGACTATCTAGGTTTACTAGAGTGCACTTGGACTATCTAGGTTTCTTAGCGGGCACTTGGATTATGTAGGTCAACTAGCGGGCCCTTGGACTATCTGGGATAGCCAACGGGCACTTAGATTATGTAGGTTAACTAGCGGGCACTTGGAATATGTAGGTTATGTAGCGGACACTTGCACTATTAAGGTTAACTAGCGGGCCCATGGACTATGTGGGTTTACTAGTGGGCCCTTGGACTATCTAGGTTCCCTAAAGGGCACTTGGACTATCTAGGTTACCTAGCGGGCACTTAGACTATGTAGATTAACTAGCGGGCACTTGGACTATCTAGGTTAACTAGCGGGCCCTTGGACGATGTAGGTTAACTAGCGGGCCCTTAAACTATGTAGGTTAACTAGCGGGCCCATGGATTATGTAGATTTACTAGCAGGCACTTGGTCTATCTAGGTTAACTAGCGGGCACTTGGACTATTTAGGTTACCTAGGGGGCACTTGGACTATGTAGGTTATCTAGCGGGCACTTAGACTATCTAGGTTACCTAGCAGGCAATTTAACTATCTAGGTTAACTAACGGGTTCTTGGACTATGTAGGTTGCCTAGCGGGCACTTGGATTATGTAGTTCCCTATCGGGCACTTGGACTATGTAGGTTAACTAGCGGGCACTTGGACTGTCTAGGTTACCTAGTGGGCACTTGGCTTATCTAGGTTAACGAACGGGCACTTGGACTATTTAGGTTACCTAGCCGCCACTTGGACTATCTAGGTTAGCTAACAGGCACGTGGACTATCTAGGTTCCCTAGCGGGCACTTGGAATATGTAGGTTAAGTAGCGGACACTTGCACTATGAAGGTTAACTAGCGGGCCCATGGACTATTTAGGTTTACTAGCGGGCCCTTGGATTATCTAGGTTCCCTACAGGGCACTTGGACTATCTAGGTTACCGAACGGGCACTTGGACTATCTAGGTTACCTAGCGGGCACTTGGACTATGTAGGCTAACTAAGGGGCCCTTGGACGATCTAGGTTACCTAGCGGATACTTAAACTATCTAGGTTAACTAGCGGCAATTGCAGTATCTAGGTTACTTAGCGGGCACGTGGACTATGTAAGTTCCCTAGCGGGCACTTGGACTATCCATGTTAACTAGCGGGCACTTGGAATATGTAGGTTAACTAGCGGACACTTGCACTATGTAGGTTACCTAGCAGGCACTTGGACTATCTAGGTTAACTAGCGGGCACTTGGACTATCTAGGTTAACTAGCGTGCACTTGGACTATGTAGGTTCCCTAGCGGGCACTTGGACTCTGTATGTTCCCTACGGACACTTGAACTATGTAAGTTAACTACTGGGCACTTGGACTATGTAGGTTACCTAGCGGGCCCTTGGACTATCTAGGTTACCTAGGGGGAACCTGGACTATGTAGGTTAACTAGTGGGCACTTGGACTATCTAGGTTACCTAGCAGGGACTTGGACTATGTACGTTCCCTAGCGGGCACTTGGATTATCTACGTTACCTAGCGGGCACTTGGACTATGTACGTTACCTAGCGGGCACCTGGACTATGTACGTTTCCTAGCGGGTACTTGGACTAGATAGGTTCCCTAGCGGGCACTTGGTCTATCTAGGTTAACTAGCGAGCACGTGGACTATCTAGGTTACCTAGCTGGCACTTGAACTATCTACGTTATAGCGGGTTCTTAGAGTATGTAGGTTACCTAGCGGGCTGTTGGACAATCTAGGTTACCAAGCGGGCACTTGGACTATCTAAGTTAACTAGCGGGCACTTGGACTATTTAGTTTCCCTAGCGGGCATTTGGACTATTTAGGTTACCTAGGGGGCACTTGGACTATGTAGGTTACCTAGCGGGCACTTGGACTATCAAGGTTACCTAGCAGGCAATTTGACTATCTAGGTTAAATAACGGATTCTTGGACTATGTAGGTTGCCTAGCGGGCACTTGGATTATGTAGTTCCAAAACGGGCACTTGGACTATGTAGGTTAACTAGCGGGCACTTGGACTGTCTAGGTTACCTAGTGGGCACTTGGCTTATCTAGGTTAACGAACGGGCACTTGGACTATTTAGGTTACCTAGCCGCCACTTGGACTATCTAGGTTAGCTAACAGGCACTTGGACTATGTAGGTTCCCTAGCGGGCACTTGGAATATATAGGTTAAGTAGCGGACACTTGCACTATGAAGGTTAACTAGCGGGCCCATGGACTATTTAGGTTTACTAGCGGGCCCTTGGATTATCTAGGTTCCCTACAGGGCACTTGGACTATCTAGGTTACCGAACGGGCACTTGGACTATCTAGGTTACCTAGCGAGCACTTGGACTATGTAGGCTAACTAAGGGGTTTTTGGACGATCTAGGTTACCTAGCGGGTACTTGAACTATCTAGGTTAACTAGCGGGCAATTGCAGTATCTAGGTTACCTAGCGGGCACTTGGACTATGTAAGTTCCCTAGCGGGCACTTGGACTATCCATGTTAACTAGCGGGCACTTGGAATATGTAGGTTAACTAGCGGACACTTGCACTATGTAGGTTACCTAGCAGGCACTTGGACTATCTAGGTTAACTAGCGGGCACATGGACTATCTAGGTTAACTAGTGTGCACTTGGACTATGTAGGTTCCCTAGCGGGCACTTGGACTCTGTATGTTCCCTACGGACACTTGAACTATGTAAGTTAACTACCGGGCACTTGGACTATGTAGGTTAACTAGCGGGCCCTTGGACTATCTAGGTTACCTAGGGGGAACCTGGACTATGTAGGTTAACTAGTGGGCACTTGGACTATCTAGGTTACCTAGCAGGCACTAGGACTATATACGTTCCCTAGCGGGCACTTGGACTATCTACGTTACCTAGCGGGTACTTGGACTATGTACGTTACCTAGCGGGCACTTGGACTATGTACGTTTCCTAGCGGGTACTTGGACTAGATAGGTTCCCTAGCGGGCACTTGGCCTATCTAGTTTAACTAGCGAGCACGTGGACTATCTAGGTTACCTAGCTGGCACTTGAACTATCTACATTATAGCGGGTTCTTAGAGTATGTAGGTTACCAAGCGGGCACTTGAACTATCTAGGTTAACTAGCGGGCACTTGGACTATTTAGTTTCCATAGCGGGCATTTGGACTATTTAGGTTACCTAGGGGGCACTTGGACTATGTAGGTTACCTAGCGGGAACTTGGACTATCTAGGTTACCTAGCAGGCCATTTGACTATCTAGGTTAATTAACGGGTTCTTGGACTATGTAGGTTGCCTAGCGGGCACTTGGATTATGTAGTTCCCTATCGGGCACTTGGACTATGTAGGTTAACTAGCGGGCACTTGGACTGTCTAGGTTACCTAGTGGGCACTTGGCTTATCTAGGTTAACGAACGGGCACTTGGACTATTTAGGTTACCTAGCCGCCACTTGGACTATCTAGGTTAGCTAACAGGCACTTGGACTATCTAGGTTCCCTAGCGGGCACTTGGAATATGTAGGTTAAGTAGCGGACACTTGCACTATGAAGGTTAACTAGCAGACCCATGGACTATTTAGGTTTACTAGCGGGCCCTTGGATTATCTAGGTTCCCTACAGGGCACTTGGACTATCTAGGTTACCGAACGGGCACTTGGACTATCTAGGTTACCTAGCGGGCACTTGGACTATGTAGGCTAACTAAGGGGCCCTTGGACGATCTAGGTTACCTTGCGGATACTTAAACTATCTAGGTTAACTAGCGGCAATTGCAGTATCTAGGTTACTTAGCGGGCACGTGGACTATGTAAGTTCCCTAGCGGGCACTTGGACTATCCATGTTAACTAGCGGGCACTTGGAATATGTAGGTTAACTAGCGGACACTTGCACTATGTAGGTTACCTAGCAGGCACTTGGACTCTCTAGGTTAACTAGCGGGCACTTGGACTATCTAGGTTAACTAGCGTGCACTTGGACTATGTAGGTTCCCTAGCGGGCACTTGGACTCTGTATGTTCCCTACGGACACTTGAACTATGTAAGTTAACTACTGGGCACTTGGACTATGTAGGTTACCTAGCGGGCCCTTGGACTATCTAGGTTACCTAGGGGGAACCTGGACTATGTACGTACCCTAGCGGGCACTTGGACTATCTACGTTACCTAGCGGGCACTTGGACTATGTAAGTTCCCTAGCGGGCACTTGGACTATCCATGTTAACTAGCGGGCACTTGGAATATGTAGGTTAACTAGCGGACACTTGCACTATGTAGGTTACCTAGCAGGCACTTGGACTATCTAGGTTAACTAGCGGGCACTTGGACTATCTAGGTTAACTAGCGTGCACTTGGACTATGTAGGTTCCCTAGCGGGCACTTGGACACTGTATGTTCCCTACGGACACTTGAACTATGTACGTTAACTACTGGGCACTTGGACTATGTAGGTTACCTAGCGGGCACTTGGTCTATCTAGGTTAACTAGCGAGCACGTGGACTATCTAGGCTACCTAGCTGGCACTTGAACTATCTACGTTATAGCGGGTTCTTAGAGTATGTAGGTTACCTAGCGGGCTGTTGGACTATCTAGGTTACCAAGTGAGCACTTGGACTATCTAGGTTAACTAGCGGGCACTTGGACTATGTAGTTTCCCTAGCGGGCATTTGGACTATTTAGGTTACCTAGGGGGCACATGGACTATATAGGTTACCTAGCGGGCACTTGGACTATCTAGGTTACCTAGCAGGCAATTTGACAATCTAGGTTAACTAACGGGTTCTTGGACTATGTAGGTTGCCTAGCGGGGACTTGGATTATGTAGTTCCCTATCGGGCACTTGGACTATGTAGGTTAACTAGCGGGCATTTGGACTATGTAGGTTACGTAGCGGGCACTTGGACTATGTAGGTTCCCTATCGCGCACTTTGAGAATGTAGGTTAACTAGGGGGCACTAGGACTATGTAGGTTACCTAGCGGGCCCTTGGACTATCTAGGTTACCTTGGGGGAACCTGGACTATGTAGGTTAACTAGTGGGCACTTGGACTATCTAGGTTACCTAGCAGGCAGTTGGACTATGTACGTTCCCTAGCGGACACTTGGATTATTTAGGTTCTCTATCGGGCACTTGGACTATGTAGAATAACTAGAGAGCATTTGGACTATGTAGGTTACCTAGCGGGCACTTGGACTACGTAGGTTCCCTATCGGGCACTTGAACTATGTATGTTAACTACCGGGCACTTGGACTATGTAGGTTACCTAGCAGGCCCTTGGACTATCTAAGTTACCTAGGGGGAACCTGGACTATGTAGGTTAACTAGTGGGCACTTGGACTATCTAGGTTACCTAGCAGGCACTTGGACTATGTACGTTCCCTAGCGGGCACTTGGACTATCTACGTTACCTAGCGGGCACTTGGACTATGTACGTGACCTAGCGGGCACTTGGACTATATACGTTTCCTCGTGGGTACTTGGACTAGATACGTTCTCTAGCGGGCACTTGGTCTATCTAGGTTAACTAGCGAGCACGTGGACTATCTAGGTTACCTAGCTGGCACTTGAACTATCTACGTGATAGCGGGTTCTTAGAGTATGTAGGTTACCTAGCGGGCTGTTGGACTATCTAGGTTACCAAGCAGGCACTTGGACTATCTAGGTTAACTAAAGGGCACTTGGTCTATGTAGATTCCCTAGCGGGCCCTTGGACTATGTAAGTTCCCTAGCGGGCATTTGGACTATGTGGGTTTCCTGGCGGGCATTTGGACTATCTAGGTTACCAAACGGGAACTTGGACTATGTAGGTTCCCTAGCGGGCACATGGATTATATAGGTTCCCTATCGGGCACTTGGACTATGTAGATTAACTAGAGGGCATTTGGACTATGTAGGTTAACTAGCGGGCACTTGAACTATGTAGGTTCCCTATCGGGCACTTGGAGAATGTAGGTTAACTAGGGCCACTATGTAGGTTCCCAATCGGGCACGTGGAGAATGTAGGTTCACTAGGGGGCACTAAGACTATGTAGGTTACCTAGCGGGCCCTTGGACTATCTAGGATACCTTGGGGGAACCTAGACTATGTAGGTTAACTAGTGGGCACTTGGACTATATAGGTTACCTAGCAGGCACTTGGACTATGTATGTTCCCTAGCGGGCACTTGGACTATCTACGTTACCTAGCGGGCACTTGGACTATGTACGTTACCTAGCGGGCACTTGGACTATGTACGTTTCCTAGCGGGTACTTGGACTAGATAGGTTCCCTAGAGGGCACTTGGTCTATCTAGGTTAACTAGCGAGCACTTGGACTATCTAGGTTAACTAGCGGGCATATGGACTATTAGTGCCCCTAGCGGGCATTTAGATTATATTGGTTACCTAGCGGGCACTTGGACTATGTAGGTTAACGAACGGGCACTTGGACTATGTAGGTAACCTAGTGGTCACTTGAAAGGTCTAGGTTACCTTGCGGGCACTTGGACTATGTAGGTTAACTAGTGGGCACTTGGACTATCTAGGTGAACTAGCGGGCCCTTGGATGATGTAGGTTACCTAGTGGGCACTTGGACGATCTAGGTTAACTAGCGGGTACTTGCACTATGTAGGTTAACTAGCGGGCCCTTGGACAATGTAGATTAACTAGCAGCACTTGGACTATCTACGTTAACTAGCGGGCCCTTGGACTATGTAGATTCCCTAGCGGGCACTTGGACTATGTATGTTCCAGAGTGGGCACTGGGACTATGTAGGTTCCCTAGCAGTCACTTGGACTATGTAGGTTCCAGAGCGGGCACTTAGACTATCTAGGTTCCCTAGCGGGCACTTGTACTATGTAGGTTAATTAGCGGACACTTGGACGTCTAGGTTAACTAGCGGGTACTTGGGTATGTAAGTTAACTAGCGGGCCCTTGAACTATGTAGATTAACTAGCGGGCACTTGGACTATGTAGGTTCCTTAGCGGGCACTTGGACTCTGTATGTTCCCTACGGACACTTGAACTATGTAAGTTAACTACCGGGCACTTGGTCTATGTAGGTTAACTAGCGGGCCCTTGGACTATCTAGGTTACCTAGCGGGCACTTGGACTATGTAGGTTAACTACCGGGCACTTGCACTATCTAGGTTACCGAACGGGCATTTGGACTATGTAGCTAACCTAGCGGGCACTTGTAGAGTCTAGGTTACCTAGCGGGCACTTGGACTTCTAGGTTAAAGAACGGGCACTTGGACTATGTATGTTGCATAGCGGGCAATTGGACTATCTAGGTTAGGTAACGGGCACTTGGACTATCTAGGTTTCTTAGCGGGCACTTGGACGATCTAGGTTAACTAGAGGGCACTTGGACTATCTAGGTTTACTAGAGGGCACTTGGACTATCTAGGTTTCTTAGCGGGCACTTGGACTATGTAGGTCAACTAGCGGGCCCTTGGACTATCTGGGATAGCCAACGGACACTTAGATTATGTAGGTTAACTAGCGGGCACTTGGAATATGTAGGTTATGTAGCGGACACTTGCACTATGAAAGTTAACTAGCGGGCCCATGGACTCTGTAGGTTTACTAGTGGGCCCTTGGACTATCTAGGTTCTCTAAAGGGCACTTGGACTATCTTAGTTACCGAACGGGCACTTGCACTATCTAGGTTACCTAGCGGGCACTTAGACTATGTAGAATAACTAGCGGGCACATGGACTTTCTAGGTTAACTAGCGGGCCCTTGGACGATGTAGGATAACTAGCGGGCCCTTGCACTATGTAGGTAAACTAGCGGGACCATGGATTATGTAGATTTACTAGCAGGCACTTGGACTATCTAGGTTAACTAGCGGGCACTTGGACTATGTAAGTTCCCTAGCGGGCACTTGGACTATCCATGTTAACTAGTGGGCACTTGGAATATGTAGGTTAACTAGCGGACACTTGCACTATGTAGGTTACCTAGCAGGCACTTGGACTATCTTGGTTAACTAGCGGGCACTTGGACTATCTAGGTTAACTAGCGTGCACTTGGACTATGTAGGTGCCCTAGCGGGCACTTGGACTCTGTATGTTCCCTATGGACACTTGAACTATGTAAATTAACTACTGGGCACTTGGACTATGTAGGTTACCTAGCGGGCCCTTGGACTATCTAGGTTACCTAGGGGGAACCTGGACTATGTAGGTTAACTAGCGGGCACTTGGACTATCTACGTTACCTAGCGGGCACCTGGACTATGTACGTTTCCTAGCGGGTACTTGGACTAGATAGGTTCCCTAGCGGGCACTTGGTCTATCTAGGTTAACTAGCGAGCACGTGGACTATCTAGGTTACCTAGCTGGCACTTGAACTATCTACGTTATAGCGGGTTCTTAGAGTATGTAGGTTACCTAGCGGGCTGTTGGACTATCTAGGTTACCAAGCGGGCACTTGGACTATCTAGGTTAACTAGAGGGCACTTGGACTATTTAATTTCCCTAGCGGGCATTAGGACTATTTAGGTTACCTAGGGGGCACTTGGACTATGTAGGTTACCTAGCGGGCACTTGGACTATCTAGGTTACCTAGCAGGCAATTTGACTATCTAGGTTAACTAACGGGTTCTTGGACTATGTAGGTTGCCTAGCGGGCACTTGGATTATGTAGTTCCCTATCGGGCACTTGGACTATGTAGGTTAACTAGCGGGCACTTGGTCTGTCTAGGTTACTTAGTGGGCACTTGGCTTATCTAGGTTAACGAACGGGCACTAGGACCCTTTAGGTTACCTAGCCGCCACTTGGACTATCTAGGTTAGCTAACAGGCACTTGGACTATCTAGGTTCCCTAGCGGGCACTTGGAATATGTAGGTTAAGTAGCGGACACTTGCACTATGAAGGATAACTAGCGGGCCGATGGACTATTTAGGTTTACTAGCGGGCCCTTGGATTATCTAGGTTCCCTACAGGACACTTGGACTATCTAGGTTACCGAACGGGCACTTGGACTATCTAGGTTACCTAGCGAGCACTTGGACTATGTAGGCTAACTAAGGGGCCCTTGGACGATCTAGGTTACCTAGCGGGTACTTGAAATATCTAGGTAAACTAGTGGGCAATTGCAGTATCTAGGTTACCTAGCGGGCACTTGGACTTTGTAAGTTCCCTAGCGGGCACTTGGACTATCTATGTTAACTAGCGGGCACTTGGAATATGTAGGTTAACTAGCGGACACTTGCACTATGTAGGTTACCTAGCAGGCACTTGGACTATCTAGGTTAACTAGCGGGCACTTGGACTATCTAGGTTAACTAGCGTGCACTTGGACTATGTAGGTTCCCTAGCGGGCACTTGGACTCTGTATGTTCCCTACGGACACTTGAACTATGTAAGTTAACTACTGGGCACTTGGACTATGTAGGTTACCTAGCGGGCCCTTGGACTATCTAGGTTACCTAGGGGGAACCTGGACTATGTAGGTTAACTAGTGGGCACTTGGACTATCTAGGTTACCTAGCAGGGACTTGGACTATGTACGTTCCCTAGCGGGCACTTGGACTATCTACGTTACCTAGTGGGCACTTGGACTATGTACGTTACCTAGCGGGCACTTGGACTATGTACGTTTCCTAGCGGGTACTTGGACTAGATAGGTTCCCTAGCGGGCACTTGATCTATCTAGGTTAACTAGCGAGCACGTGGACTATCTAGGTTACCTAGCTGGCACTTGAACTATCTACGTTATAGCGGGTTCTTAGAGTATGTAGGTTACCTAGCGGGCTGTTGGACTATCTAGGTTACCAAGCGGGCACTTGGACTATCTAGGTTAACTAAAGGGCAGTTGGACTGTGTAGATTCCCTAGCGGCCCCTTGGACTATGTAAGTTCCCTAGCGGGCACTTGGACTATGTGGGTTTCCTGCGGGCATTTGGACTATCTAGGTTACCAAACGGGCACTTGGACTATGTAGGTTCCCTAGCGGGCACATGGATTATGTAGGTTCCCTATCGGGCACTTGGACTATGTACATTAACTAGCGTGCACTTGGACTATGTAGGTTCCCTATCGGGCACTTGGAGAATGTAGGTTAACTAGGGCCACTATGTAGGTTCCCAATGGGGCACTTGGAGAATATAGGTTAACTAGGGGGCACTAGAACTCTGTAGGTTACCCAGCGGGCCCTTGGATTATCTAGGTTACCTAGGGGGAACCTGGACTATGTAGGTTAACTAGTGGGCACTTGGACTATCTAGGTTACCTAGCAGGCACTTGGACTATGTACGTTCCCTAGCGGGCACTTGGACTATCTACGTTACCAAGCGGGCACTTGGACTATATACGTTACCTAGCGGGCACTTGGACTATGTACGTTTCCTAGCGGGTACTTGGACTAGATAGGTTCCCTAGCGGGCACTTGGTCTATCTAGGTTAACTAGCGAGCACTTGGACTCTCTAGGTTAACTAGCGAGCACTTGGACTATCTAGGTTAACTAGCGGGCATATGGACTATTAATGCCCCTAGCGGGCATTTGGACTATATTGGTTACCTAGCGGGCACTTGGACTATGTAGGTTAACTAGTGGGCACTTGGACTATCTAGGTTAACTAGCGGGCCCTTGGACGATGTAAGTTAACTTAAGGGCCCTTGGACTATGTAGGTTAACAAGCGGGCCCTTGGACTATGTAGGTTACCTAGTGGAAACTTGGACGATCTAGGTTAACTAGCGGGTACTTGGACTATGTAGGTTAACTAGCGGGCCCTTGGTCTATGTAGATTAAGTAGCAGCTCTTGGACTATCTACGTTAACTAGCGGGCCCTTGGAATATGTAGATTCCCTAGCGGGCACTTGGACTATGTATGTTCCAGAGCGGGCACTTGGACTATGTAGGTTCCCTAGCAGTCACTTGGACTATGTAGGGTCCAGAGCGGGCACTTAGACTATCTAGGTTCCCTAGCGGGCACTTGTACTATGTAGGTTAATTAGCGGACACTTGGACGATCTAGGTTAACTAGCGGGTACTTGGATTATGTAGGTTAACTAGCGGGCCCTTGAACTATGTAGATTAACTAGCGGGCACTTGGACTATGTAGGTTCCCTAGCGGGCACTTGGAATCTGTATGTTCCCTACGGACACTGGATCTATGTAAGTTAACTAGCGCGCACTTGGACTATGTAGGTTAACTAGCAGGCCCTTGGACTATCTAGGTTACCTAGCGGGCACATGGACTATGTAGGTTAACTACCGGGCACTTGCACTATCTAGGTTACCGAACGGGCATTTGGACTATGTAGCTAACCTATTGGACACTTGGAGAGTCTAGGTTACCTAGCGGGCACTTGGACTTCTAGGTTAACGAACGGGCACTTGGACTATGTATGTTGCATAGCGGGCAATTGGACTATCTAGGTTAGGTAACGGTCACTTGGACTATCTAGGTTTCTTAGCGGGCACTTGGACGATCTAGGTTAACTAGAGGGCACTTGGACTATCTAGGTTAACTAGCGTGCACTTGGACTATCTAGGTTTCTTAGCGGGTACTTGGACTATGTAGGTTAACTAGTGGGCCCTTGAACTATGTAGAATAACTAGCGGGCACTTGGACTATGTAGGTTCCCTAGCGGGCACTTGGACTCTGTATGTTCCCTACGGACACTTGAACTATGTAAGTTAACTACTGGGCACTTGGTCTATGTAGGTTAACTAGCGGGCCCTTGGACTATCTAGGTTACCTAGCGGGCACTTGGACTATGTAGGTTACCTACCGGGCACTTGCACTATCTAGGTTACCGAACGGGCATTTGGACTATGTAGCTAACCTAGCGGGCACTTGGAGAGTCTAGGTTACCTAGCGGGCACTTGGACTTCTAGGTCAACGAACGGGCACTTGGACTATGTATGTTTCATAGCGGGCAATTGGACTATCTAGGTTAGGTAACGGGCACTTGGACTATGTAGGTTTCTTAGCGGGCATTTGGACGATCTAGGTTAACTAGAGGGCACTTGGACTATCTAGGTTTATTAGTGTGCACTTGGACTATCTAGGTTTCTTAGCGGGCACTTGGACTATGTAGGTCAACTAGCGGGCCCTTGGACTATCTGTGATAGCCAACGGGCACTTAGATTATGTAGATTAACTAGCGGGCACTTGGACTATGTAGGCTAACAAAGGGGCTTTTGGAGGATCTAGGTTACCTAGCGGGTACTTGAACTATCTAGGTTAACTAGCGGGCAATTGCAGTATCTAGGTTACCTAGCGGGCACTTGGACTATGTAAGTTTCCTGGCGTGCACTTGGACTATCCATGTTAACTAGCGGGCACTTGAAATAAGTAGGTTAACTAGCGGACACTTGCACTATGTAGGTTACCTAGCAGGCACTTGGACTATCTAGGTTAACTAGCGGGCACTTGGACTATCTAGGTAAACTAGCGTGCACTTGGACTATGTAGGTTCCCTAGCAGGCACTTGGACTCTGTATGTTCCCTACGGACACTTGAACTATGTAAGTTAACTACCGGGCCCTTGGACTATGTAAGTTAACTAGCGGGCCCTTGGACTATCTAGATTACCTAGGGGGAACCTGGACTATGTAGGTTAACTAGTGGGCACTTGGACTATCTAGGTTACCTAGCAGGGACTTGGACTATGTACGTTCCCTAGCGGGCACTTGGACCATCTACGTTACCTAGCGGGCACCTGGACTAAGTACGTTTCCTAGCGGGTACTTGGACTAGATAGGTTCCCTAGCGGGCACTTGGTCTATCTAGGTTAACTAGCGAGCACGTGGACTATCTAGGTTACCTAGCGGGCACTTGGACTATCTAGGTTAACTAGCAGGCCCTTGGACGATGTAGGTTAACTAGCGGGCCCTTGCACTATGTAGGTTAACTAGCGGGCCCATGGATTATGTAGATTTACTAGCAGGCACTTGGACTATCTAGGTTAACTAGCGTGCACTTGGACTATTTAGGTTACCTAGGGGGCACTTGGACTATGTAGGTTACCTAGCGGTCACTTGGACTATCTAGGATACCTAGCAGGCAATTTGACTATCTAGGTTAAATAACGGGTTCTTGGACTATGTAGGTTGCCTAGCGGGCACTTGGATTATGTAGTTCCCTATCGGGCACTTGGACTATGTAGGTTAACTAGCGGGCACTTGGACTATCTAGGTTAGCTAACAGGCACTTGGACTATCTAGGTTCCCTAGCGGGCACTTGGAATATGTAAGTTAAGTAGCGGACACTTGCACTATGAAGGTTAACTAGCGGGCCCATGGACTATTTAGGTTTACTAGCGGGCCCTTGGATTATCTAGGTTCCCTACAGGGCACTTGGACTATTTAGGTTCCAGAACGGGCATTTGGACTATCTAGGTTACCTAGCGGGCACTTGGACTATGTAGGCTAACTAAGGGGCCCTTGCATGATCTAGGTTACCTAGCGGGTACTTGAACTATCTAGGTTAACTAGAGGGCAATTGCAGTATCTAGGTTACCTAGCGGGCACTTGGACTATGTAAGTTCTTTAGCGGGCACTTGGACTATACATGTTAACTAGCGGGCACTTGGAATATGTAGGTTAACTAGCGGACACTTGCACTATGTAGGTTACCTAGCAGGCACTTGGACTATCTAGGTTAACTAGCGGGCACTTGGACTATCTAGGTTAACTAGCGTGCACTTGGACTATGTAGGTTCCCTAGCGGGCACTTGGACTCTGTATGTTCCCTACGGACACTTGAACTATGTAAGTTAACTACTGGGCACTTGGACTATGTAGGTTACCTAGCGGGCCCTTGGACTATCTAGGTTACCTAGGGGGAACCTGGACTATGTAGGTTAACTAGTGGGCACTTGGACTATCTAGGTTACCTAGCAGGGACTTGGACTATGTACGTTCCCTAACGGGCACTTGGACTATCTACGTTACCTAGCGGGCACTTGGACTATGTAGGTTACCTAGCAGGCACCTGGACTATGTACGTTTCCTAGCGGGTACTTGGACTAGATAGGTTCCCTAGCGGGCACTTGGTCTATCTAGGTTAACTAGCGAGCACGTGGACTATCTAGGTTACCTAGCTGGCACTTGAACTATGTACGTTATAGCGGGTTCTAAGAGTATGTAGGTTACCTAGCGGGCTGTTGGACTATCTAGGTTACCAAGCGGGCACTTGGACTATGTAGTTTCCCTAGCGGGCACTTGGACTATTTAGTTTCCCTAGCGGGCATTTGGACTATTTAGGTTACCTAGGGGGCACTTGGACTATGTAGGTTACCTAGCGGGCACTTGGACTATCTAGGTTACCTAGCAGGCCATTTGACTATCTAGGTTAACTAACGGGTTCTTGGACTATGTAGGTTGCCTAGCGGGCACTTGAATTATGTAGTTCCCTATTGGGCACTTGAACTATGTAGGTTAACTAGCGGGCACTTGGTCTGTCTAGGTTACTTAGTGGGCACTTGGCTTATCTAGGTTAACGAACGGGCTCTTGGACTATTTAGGTTACCTAGCCGCCACTTGGACTATCTAGGTTAGCTAACAGGCACTTGGACTATCTAGGTTCCCTAGCGGGCACTTGGAATATGTAGGTTAAGTAGCGGACACTTGCACTATGAAGGTTAACTAGCGGGCCCATGGACTATTTAGGTTTACTAGCGGGCCCTTGGATTATCTAGGTTCCCTACAGGGCACTTGGATTATCTAGGTTACCGAACGGGCACTTGGACTATCTAGGTTACCTAGCGAGCACTTGGACTATGTAGGCTAACTAAGGGGCCCTTGGACGATCTAGGTTACCTAGCGGGTACTTGAACTATCTAGGTTAACTAGCGGGCAATTGCAGTATCTAGGTTACCTAGCGGGCACTTGGTCTATGTAAGTTCCCTAGCGGGCACTTGGACTATACATGTTAACTAGCGGGCACTTGGAATATGTAGGTTAACTAGCGGACACTTGCACTATGTAGGTTACCTAGCAGGCACTTGGACTATCTTGGTTAACTAGCGGGCACTTGGAATATCTAGGTTAACTAGCGTGCACTTGGACTATGTAGGTTCCCTAGCGGGCACTTGGATTCTGTATGTTCCCTACGGACACTTGAACTATGTAAATTAACTACTGGGCACTTGGACTATGTAGGTTACCTAGCGGGACCTTGGACTATCTAGGTTACCTAGGGGGAACCTGGACTATGTAGGTTAACTAGCGGGCACTTGGACTATCTACGTTACCTAGCGGGCACCTGGACTATGTACGTTTCCTAGTGGGTACTTGGACTAGATAGGTTCCCTAGCGGGCACTTGGTCTATCTAGGTTAACTAGCGAGCACGTGGACTATCTAGGTTACCTAGCTGGCACTTGAACTATCTACGTTATAGCGGGTTCTTAGAGTATGTAGGTTACCTAGCGGGCTGTTGGACTATCTAGGTTACCAAGCGGGCACTTGGACTATCTAGGTTAACTAGCGGGCACTTGGACTATTTAGTTTCCCTAGCGGGCATTAGGACTATTTAGGTTACCTAGGGGGCACTTGGTCTATGTAGGTTACCTAGCGGGCACTTGGACTATCTAGGTTACCTAGCAGGCAATTTGACTATCTAGGTTAACTAACGGGTTCTTGGACTATGTAGGTTGCCTAGCGGGCACTTGGATTATGTAGTTCCCTATCGGGCACTTGGACTATGTACGTTAACTAGCGGGCACTTGAACTGTCTAGGTTACCTAGTGGGCACTTGGCTTATCTAGGTTAACGAACGGGCACTAGGACTCTTTAGATTACCTAGCCGCCACTTGGACTATCTAGGTTAGCTAACAGGCACTTGGAATATCTAGGTTCCCTAGCGGGCACTTGGAATATGTAGGTTAAGTAGCGGACACTTGCACTATGAAGGATAACTAGCAGGCCCATGGACTATTTAGGTTTACTAGCGGGCCCTTTGATTATCTAGGTTCCCTACAGGGCACTTGGACTATCTAGGTTACCGAACGGGCACTTGGACTATCTAGGTTACCTAGCGAGCACTTGGACTATGTAGGCTAACTAAGGGGCCCTTGGACGATCTAGGTTACCTAGCGGGTACTTGAACTATCTAGGTAAACTAGCGGGCAATTGCAGTATCTAGGTTACCTAGCGGGCACTTGGACTATGTAAGTTCCCTAGCGGGCACTTGGACTATACATGTTAACTAGCGGGCACTTGGAATATGTAGGTTAACTAGCGGACACTTGCACTATGTAGGTTACCTAGCAGGCACTTGGACTATCTAGGTTAACTAGCGGGCACTTGGACTATCTAGGTTAACTAGCGTGCACTTGGACTATGTAGGTTCCCTAGCGGGCACTTGGACTCTGTATGTTCCCTACGGACACTTGAACTATGTAAGTTAACTACTGGGCACTTGGACTATGTAGGTTACCTAGCGGGCCCTTGGACTATCTAGGTTACCTAGGGGGAACCTGGACTATGTAGGTTAACTAGTGGGCACTTGGACTATCTAGGTTACCTAGCAGGGACTTGGACTATGTACGTTCCCTAGCGGGCACTTGGACTATCTTCGTTACCTAGCGGGCACTTGGACTATGTACGTTACCTAGCGGGCACTTGGACTATGTACGTTTCCTAGCGGGTACTTGGACTAGATAGGTTCCCTAGCGGGCACTTGATCTATCTAGGTTAACTAGCGAGCACGTGGACTATCTAGGTTACCTAGCTGGCACTTGAACTATCTACGTTATAGCGGGTTCTTAGAGTATGTAGGTTACCTAGCGGGCTGTTGGACTATCTAGGTTACCAAGCGGGCACTTGGACTATCTAGGTTAACTAAAGGGCAGTTGGACTGTGTAGATTCCCTAGCGGGCCCTTGGACTATGTAAGTTCCCTAGTGGGTACTTGGACTATGTGGGTTTCCTGCGGGCATTTGGACTATCTAGGTTACCAAACGGGCACTTGGACTATGTAGGTTCCCTAGCGGGCACATGGATTATGTAGGTTCCCTATCGGGCACTTGGACTATGTAGATTAACTAGCGTGCACTTGGACTATGTAGGTTCCCTATCGGGCACTTGGAGAATGTAGGTTAACTAGGGCCACTATGTAGGTTCCCAATGGGGCACTTGGAGAATATAGGTTAACTAGGGGGCACTAGGACTCTGTAGGTTACCTAGCGGGCCCTTGGACTATCTAGGTTACCTAGGGGGAACCTGGACTATGTAGGTTAACTAGTGGGCACTTGGACTATCTAGGTTACCTAGCAGGCACTTGGACTATGTACGTTCCCTAGCGGGCACTTGGACTATCTACGTTACCAAGCGGGCTCTTGGACTATATACGTTACCTAGCGGGCACTTGGACTATGTACGTTTCCTAGCGGGTACTTGGACTAGATAGGTTCCCTAGCGGGCACTTGGTCTATCTAGGTTAACTAGCGAGCGCTTGGACTCTCTAGGTTAACTAGCGAGCACTTGGACTATCTAGGTTAACTAGCGGGCATATGGACTATTAATGCCCCTAGCGGGCATTTGGACTATATTGGTTACCTAGCGGGCACTTGGACTATGTAGGTTAACTAGTGGGCACTTGGACTATCTAGGTTAACTAGTGGGCCCTTGGACAATGTAAGTTAACTTACGGGCCCTTGGACTATGTAGGTTAACAAGCGGGCCCTTGGACTATGTAGGTTACCTAGTGGAAACTTGGACGATCTAGGTTAACTAGCGGGTACTTGGACTATGTAGGTTAACTAGCGGGCCCTTGGACTATGTAGATTAAGTAGCAGCTCTTGGACTATCTACGTTAACTAGCGGGCCCTTGGAATATGTAGATTCCCTAGCGGGCACTTGGACTATGTATGTTCCAGAGCGGGCACTTGGACTATGTAGGTTCCCTAGCAGTCACTTGGACTATGTAGGGTCCAGAGAGGGCACTTAGACTATCTAGGTTCCCTAGCGGGCACTTGTACTATGTAGGTTAATTAGCGGACACTTGGACGATCTAGGTTAACTAGCGGGCCCTTGGACTATCTAGGTTAGCTAGCGGGCACATGGACTATGTAGGTTAACTACCGGGCACTTGCACTATCTAGGTTACCGAACGGGCATTTGGACTATGTAGCTAACCTAGCGGACACTTGGAGAGTCTAGGTTACCTAGCGGGCACTTGGACTTCTAGGTTAACGAACGGGCACTTGGACTATGTATGTTGCATAGCGGGCAATGGGACTATCTAGGTTAGGTAACGGGCACTTGGACTATCTAGGTTTCTTAGCGGGCACTTGGACGATCTAGGTTAACTAGAGGGCACTTGGACTATCTAGGTTAAGTAGCGTGCACTTGGACGATCTAGGTTTCTTAGCGGGTACTTGGACTATGTAGGTTAACTAGTGGGCCCTTGAACTATGTAGAATAACTAGCGGGCACTTGGACTATGTAGGTTCCCTAGCGGGCACTTGGACTCTGTATGTTCCCTACGGACACTTGAACTATGTAAGTTAACTACTGGGCACTTGGTCTATGTAGGTTAACTAGCGGGCCCTTGGACTATCTAGGTTACCTAGCGGGCACTTGGACTATGTAGGTTAACTACCGGGCACTTGCACTATCTAGGTTACCGAACGGGCATTTGGACTATGTAGCTAACCTAGCGGGCACTTGGAGAGTCTAGGTTACCTAGCGGGCAGTTGGACTTCTAGGTTAACGAACGGGCACTTGGACTATGTATGTTGCATAGCGGGCAATTGGACTATCTAGGTTAGGTAACGGGCACTTGGACTATGTAGGTTTCTTAGCGGGCATTTGGACGATCTAGGTTAACTAGAGGGCACTTGGACTATCTAGGTTTATTAGCGTGCACTTGGACTATCTAGGTTTCTTAGCGGGCACTTGGACTATGTAGGTCAACTAGAAGGCCCTTGGACTATCTGTGATAGCCAACGGGCACTTAGATTATGTAGATTAACTAGCGGGCACTTGGACTATGTAGGCTAACAAAGGGGCTTTTGGAGGATCTAGGTTACCTAGCGGGTACTTGAACTATCTAGGTTAACTAGCGGGCAAATGCAGTATCTAGGTTACCTAGCGGGCACTTGGACTATGTAAGTTTCCTGGCGGGCACTTGGACTATCCATGTTAACTAGCGGGCACTTGGAATATGTAGGTTAACTAGCGGACACTTGCACTATGTAGGTTACCTAGCAGGCACTTGGACTATCTAGGTTAACTAGCGGGCACTTGGACTATCTAGGTTAACTAGCGTGCACTTGGACTATGTAGGTTCCCTAGCAGGCACTTGGACTCTGTATGTTCCCTACGGACACTTGAACTATGTAAGTTAACTACCGGGCCCTTGGACTATGTAAGTTAACTAGCGGGCCCTTGGACTATCTAGGTTACCTAGGGGGAACCTGGACTATGTAGGTTAACTAGTGGGCACTTGGACTATCTTGGTTACCTAGCAGGGCCTTGGACAATGTACGTTCCCTAGCGGGCACTTGGACTATCTAGGTTACCTAGCGGGCACTTGGACTATGTACGTTACCTAGCGGGCACCTGGACTAAGTACGTTTCCTAGCGGGTACTTGGACTAGATAGGTTCCCTAGCGGGCACTTGGTCTATCTAGGTTAACTAGCGAGCACGTGGACTATCTAGGTTACCTAGCGGGCACTTGGACTATCTAGGTTAACTAGCAGGCCCTTGGACGATGTAGGTTAACTAGCGGGCCCTTACACTATGTAGGTTAACTAGCGGGCCCATGGATTATGTAGATTTACTAGCAGGCACTTGGACTATCTAGGTTACCTAGCGGGCACTTGGACTATTTAGGTTACCTAGGGGGCACTTGGACTATGTAGGTTACCTAGCGGGCACTTGGACTATCTAGGTTACCTAGCAGGCAATTTGACTATCTAGGTTAAATAACGGGTTCTTGGACTATGTAGGTTGCCTAGCGGGCACTTGGATTATGTAGTTCCCTATCGGGCACTTGGACTATGTAGGTTAACTAGCGGGCACTTGGACTATGTAGGTTCCCTAGCGGGCACTTGGACTCTGTATGTTCCCTACGGACACTTGAACTATGTAAGTTAACTACTGGGCACTTGGACTATGTAGGTTACCTAGCGGGCCCTTGGACTATCTAGGTTAACTAGGGGGAACCTGGACTATGTAGGTTAACTAGTGGGCACTTGGACTATCTAGGTTACCTAGCAGGGACTTGGACTATGTACGTTCCCTAACGGGCACTTGGTCTGTCTACATTACCTAGCGGGCACTTGGACTATGTAGGTTACCTTGCGGGCACTTGGACTATGTACGTTTCCTAGCGGGTACTTGGACTAGATAGGTTCCCTAGTGGGCACTTGGTCTATCTAGGTTAACTAGCGAACACGTGGACTATCTAGGTTCCCTAGCTGGCACTTGAACTATGTACGTTATAGCGGGTTCTTAGAGTATGTAGGTTACCTAGCGGGCTGTTGGACTATCTAGGTTACCAAGCGGGCACTTGGACTATGTAGTTTCCCTAGCGGGCACTTGGACTATTTAGTTTCCCTAGCGGGCATTTGGACTATTTAGGTTACCTAGGGGGCACTTGGACTATGTAGGTTACCTAGCGGGCACTTGGACTATCTAGGTTACCTAGCAGGCAATTTGACTATCTAGGTTAACTAACGGGTTCTTGGACTATGTAGGTTGCCTAGCGGGCACTTGGATTATGTAGTTCCCTATTGGGCACTTGAACTATGTAGGTTAACTAGCGGGCACTTGGTCTGTCTAGGTTACCTAGTGGGCACTTGGCTTATCTAGGTTAACGAACGGGCACTTGGACTATTTAGGTTACCTAGCGGGCACTTGGACTATCTAGGTTAGCTAACAGGCACTTGGACTATCTAGGTTCCCTAGCGGGCACTTGGAATATGTAGGTTAAGTAGCGGAAACTTGCACTATGAAGGTTAACTAGCGGGCCCATGGACTATTTAGGTTTACTAGCGGGCCCTTGGATTATCTAGGTTCCCTACAGGGCACTTGGACTATTTAGGTTCCCGAACGGGCACTTGGACTATCTAGGTTACCTAGCGGGCACTTGGACTATGTAGTCTAACTAAGGGGCCCTTGGACGATCTAGGTTACCTAGCGGGTACTTGAACTATCTAGGTTAACTAGCGGGCAATTGCAGTATCTAGGTTACCTAGCGGGCACTTGGACTATGTAAGTTCCCTAGCGGGCACTTGGACTATACATGTTAACTAGCGGGCACTTGGAATATGTAGGTTAACTAGCGGACACTTGCACTATGTAGGTTACCTAGCAGGCACTTGGACTATCTAGGTTAACTAGCGGGCACTTGGACTATCTAGGTTAACTAGCGTGCACTTGGACTATGTAGGTTCCCTAGCGGGCACTTGGACTCTGTATGTTCCCTACGGACACTTGAACTATGTAAGTTAACTACTGGGCACTTGGACTATGTAGGTTACCTAGCGGGCCCTTGGACTATCTAGGTTACCTAGGGGGAACCTGGACTATGTAGGTTAACTAGTGGGCACTTGGACTATCTAGGTTACCTAGCAGGGACTTGGACTATGTACGTTCCCTAACGGGCACTTGGTCTATCTACGTTAACTAGCGGGCACTTGGACTATGTAGGTTACCTAGCGGGCACCTGGACTATGTACGTTTGCTAGCGGGTACTTGGACTAGATAGGTTCCCTAGCGGGCACTTGGTCTATCTAAGTTAACTAGCGAGCACGTGGACTATCTAGGTTACCTAGCTGGCACTTGAACTATGTACGTTATAGCGGGTTCTTAGATTATGTAGGTTACCTAGCGGGCTGTTGGACTATCTAGGTTACCAAGCGGGCACTTGGACTATCTAGGTTAACTAGCGGGCACTTGGACTATTTAGTTTCCCTAGCGGGCATTTGGACTATTTAGGTTACCTAGGGGGCACTTGGACTATGTAGGTTACCTAGCGGGCACTTGGACTATCTAGGTTACCTAGCAGGCAATTTGACTATCTAGGTTAACTAACGGGTTCTTGGACTATGTAGGTTGCCTAGCGGGCACTTGGATTATGTAGTTCCCTATTGGGCACTTGAACTATGTAGGTTAACTAGCGGGCACTTGGTCTGTCTAGGTTACCTAGTGGGCACTTGGCTTATCTAGGTTAACGAACGGGCACTTGGACTATTTAGGTTACCTAGCCGCCACTTGGACTATCTAGGTTAGCTAACAGGCACTTGGACTATCTAGGTTCCCTAGCGGGCACTTGGAATATGTAGGTTAAGTAGCGGACACTTGCACTATGAAGGTTAACTAGCGGGCCCATGGACTATTTAGGTTTACTAGCGGTCCCTTGGATTATCTAGGTTCCCTACAAGGCACTTGGATTATCTAGGTTACCGAACGGGCACTTGGACTATCTAGGTTACCTAGCGAGCACTTGGACTATGTAGGCTAACTAAGGGGCCCTTGGATGATCTAGGTTACCTAGCGGGTACTTGAACTATCTAGGTTAACTAGCGGGCAATTGCAGTATCTAGGTTACCTAGCGGGCACTTGGACTATGTAAGTTCCCTAGCGGGCACTTGGACTATACATGTTAACTAGCGGGCACTTGGAATATGTAGGTTAACTAGCGGACACTTGCACTATGTAGGTTACCTAGCAGGCACTTGGACTATCTTGGTTAACTAGCGGGCACTTGGACTATCTAGGTTAACTAGCGTGCACTTGGACTATGTAGGTTCCCTAGCGGGCACTTGGACTCTGTATATTCCCTACGGACACTTGAACTATGTAAATTAACTACTGGGCACTTGGACTATGTAGGTTACCTAGCGGGCCCTTGGACTATCTAGGTTACCTAGGAGGAACCTGGACTATGTAGGTTAACTAGCGGGCACTTGGACTATCTACGTTACCTAGCGGGCACCTGGACTATGTACGTTTCCTAGCGGGTACTTGGACTAGATAGGTTCCCTAGCGGGCACTTGGTCTATCTAGGTTAACTAGCGAGCACGTGGACTATCTAGGTTACCTAGCTGGCACTTGAACTATCTACGTTATAGCGGGTTCTTAGAGTATGTAGGTTACCTAGCGGGCTGTTGGACTATCTAGGTTACCAAGCGGGCACTTGGACTATCTAGGTTAACTAGAGGGCACTTGGACTATTTAGTTTCCCTAGCGGGCATTAGGACTATTTAGGTTACCTAGGGGGCACTTGGACTATGTAGGTTACCTAGCGGGCACTTGGACTATCTAGGTTACCTAGCAGGCAATTTGACTATCTAGGTTAACTAACGGGTTCTTGGACTATGTAGGTTGCCTAGCAGGCACTTGGATTATGTAGTTCCCTATCGGGCACTTGGACTATGTAGGTTAACTAGCGGGCACTTGGACTGTCTAGGTTACCTAGTGGGCACTTGGCTTATCTAGGTTAACGAACGGGCACTAGGACTCTTTAGGTTACCTAGCCGCCACTTGGACTATCTAGGTTAGCTAACAGGCACTTGGACTATCTAGGTTCCCTAGCGGGCACTTGGAATATGTAGGTTAAGTAGCGGACACTTGCACTATGAAGGATAACTAGCGGGCCCATGGACTATTTAGGTTTACTAGCGGGCCCTTGGATTATCTAGGTTCCCTACAGGGCACTTGGACTATCTAGGTTACCGAACGGGCACTTGGACTATCTAGGTTACCTAGCGAGCACTTGGACTATGTAGGCTAAATAAGGGACCCTTGGACGATCTAGGTTACCTAGCGGGTACTTGAACTATCTAGGTAAACTAGCGGGCAATTGCAGTATCTAGGTTACCTAGCGGGCACTTGGACTATGTAAGTTCCCTAGAGGGCACTTGGACTATCCATGTTAACTAGCGGGCACTTGGAATATGTAGGTTAACTAGCGGACACTTGCACTATGTAGGTTACCTAGCAGGCACTTGGACTATCTAGGTTAACTAGCGGGCACTTGGACTATCTAGGTTAACTAGCATGCACTTGGACTATGTAGGTTCCCTAGCGGACACTTGGACTATCTAGGTTAACTAGCGGGCACTTGGACTATCTAGGTTAACTAGCGTGCACTTGGACTATGTAGGTTCCCTAGCGGGCACTTGGACTCTGTATGTTCCCTACGGACACTTGAACTATGTAGGTTAACTAGTGGGCACTTGGACTATCTAGGTTACCTAGCAGGGTCTTGGACTATGTACGTTCCCTAGCGGGCACTTGGACTATCTACGTTACCTAGCGGGCACTTGGACTATGTACGTTACCTAGCGGGCACTTGGACTATTTACGTTTCCTAGCGGGTACTTGGACTAGATAGGTTCCCTAGCGGGCACTTGATCTATCTAGGTTAACTAGCGAGCACGTGGACTATCTAGGTTACCTAGCTGGCACTTGAACTATCTACGTTATAGCGGGTTCTTAGAGTATGTAGGTTACCTAGCGGGCTGTTGGACTATCTAGGTTACCAAGCGGGCACTTGGACTATCTAGGTTAACTAAAGGGCAGTTGGACTGTGTAGATTCCCTAGCGGGCCCTTTGACTATGTAAGTTCCCTAGCGGGCACTTGGACTATGTGGGTTTCCTGCGGGCATTTGGACTATCTAGGTTACCAAACGGGCACTTGGACTATGTAGATTAACTAGCGTGCACTTGGACTATGTAGGTTCCCTATCGGGCACTTGGAGAATGTAGGTTAACTAGGGCCACTATGTAGGTTCCCAATGGGGCACTTGGAGAATATAGGTTAACTAGGGGGCACTAGGACTCTGTAGGTTACCTAGCGGGCCCTTGGACTATCTAGGTTACCTAGGGGGAACCTGGACTATGTAGGTTAACTAGTGGGCACTTGGACTATCTAGGTTACCTAGCAGGCACTTGGACTATGTACGTTCCCTAGCGGGCACTTGGACTATCTACGTTACCAAGCGGGCACTTGGACTATATACGTTACCTAGCGGGCACTTGGACTATGTACGTTTCCTAGCGGGTACTTGGACTAGATAGGTTCCCTAGCGGGCACTTGGTCTATCTAGGTTGCCTAGCGGGCACTTGGACTATGTAGGTTAACTAGCGTGCCCTTGGACTATCTAGGTTACGTAGCGGGCACTTGGTATATAGGTTAACTAGCGGGCACTTGGACTATGTACGTTAACTAGAGGACACTTGGACTACCTAGGTTAACTAGTGGGCCCTTGGACTATGTAGGTTAACTAGCAGGCACTAGGACAATCTAGGTTAACTAGCGGGCACTTGGACGATCTAGGTTAACTAGCGGGCACTTGGACTATCAAAGTTAACAAGTGAGCCTTTGGACTATGTAGGTTAACTAGCGGGCCCTTGGACTATCTAGGTTACCTAGCGGACACTTGGACTATAAAGTTTACCTAGCGGGCACTTGGGCTATGTAGGTTACCTAGTGGGCACTTGGACTATCTAGGTTAACGAACGGGCACTTGGACTATGCAGGTAACCTAGCGGGCACTTGTACTGTCTAGGTTACATAGCGGGCACTTGGACTTCTACGTTAACGAACGGGCACATGGTCTATGTAGGTTGCCTAGCGGGCACTTGGACTATCTAGGATAGGTAACGGGCACTAGAACTATCTATGTTACCTAGCGGGCACTTGGACTATGTACGTACCCTAGTGGGCACTTGGACTATCTAGGTTAACTAGCGGGCACTTGTAATATCTAGGTTACCTAGCGGGCACTTGGACTATGTAGGTTAACTAGCGGACACTTGCACGATCTAGGTTAACTAGCGGGCCCTTGCACTATGTAGGTTAACTAGCGGGCCCATGTATTATGTAGGTTTACTAGCAGTCACTTGGACTATCTAGTTTAACTAGCGGGCACTTGGACTATGTAGTTTGCCTAGCGGGCATTTGGACTATTTAGGTTACCAAGCGGGCACTTGGACTATCTAGGTTACCTAGCAGGCACTTTGACTATCTAGGTTAACTAACGGGCACTTGGACTATGTAGGTTGCCTAGCGGGCACTTGGACTCTGTAGGTTCCCTAGCGGGCACTTGGATTATGTAGGTTCCCTTTCGGGCACTTGGACTATGTAGGTTAACTAGCGGGCACTTGGACTGTCTAGGTTACCTAGCAGGCACTTCGATTATCTAGGTTAGCTAACAGGCACTTGGACTATTTAGGTTCCCTAGCGGGCATTTGTACCATCTAGGATACCTAGCTGGCACTTGTACTATGTAGGTCAACTAGCGGGCCCTTGGACTATCTAGGTTAGCTAACGGGCACTTAGATTATGTAGGTTAACTAGCGGGCACTTGCACTATGTAGGTTTACTAACGTGTCCTTGGACTATCTATGTTCCCTAAAGGGCACTTGGACTATCTAGGTTACCGAACGGGCACTTGGACTATCTAGGTTACCTAAAGGGCACTTGGACTATGTAGGCTAATTAGGGGTCCCTTGGACAATCTAGGTTACCTAGCGGGTACTTGAACTATCTAGGTTAACTAGCGGGCACTTGCACTATCTAGGTTAACTAGCGTGCACTTGGACTATGTAGGCTCCTTAGCGGGCACTTGGACTATCTAGGTTGCCTAGCGGGCACTTGTTCTATGTAGGTTAACTAGGGTGCCTTTGGACTATCTAGGTAACGTAGCGGGCACATGGTATATAGGTTAACTAGCGGGCACTTGGACTATATAGGTTAACTAGTGGACACTTGCACGATCTAGGTTAACTAGCGGGCCCTTGCACTATGTAGGTTAACTAGCGGGCCCATGGATTATGTAGGTTTACTAGCAGGCACTTGGACTATGTAGTTTCCCTAGCGGGCATTTGGACTATTTAGGTTACCTAGCGGGCACTTGGACTATGTAGGTTACCTAGCGGGCATTGGGACTATCTAGGTTACCTAGCAGGCACTTTGACTATCTAGGTTAACAAACGGGCACTTGGACTATGTAGGTTGCCTAGCGGGCACTTGGATTATGTAGGTTCCCTATCGGGCACTTGGACTGTGTAGGTTGACTAGCGGGCACTTTGACTGTCTAGGTTACCTAGCGGGCACTTGGATTATCTAGGTTAACGAACGGGCACTTGGACTATGGAGGTTACCTAGCCACCCCCTGGACTATCTAGGTTAGCTAACAGGCACTTGGACTATCTAGGTTCCCTAGCGGGCACTTGTACTATCTAGGTTACCTAGCTGGCACTTGGACTATGTAGGTTAAATAGCGGGCCCATGGACTATGTAGGTTTACTAGAGGGCCATTGGACTATCTGGGTCCCCTACAGGGCACTTGGAATACCTAGGTTACCGAACGGGCACTTGGACTATCTAGGTTACTTAGCGGGCACTTGGACTATGTAGGCTAACTAGGGGGCCCTTGGACGATCTAGGTTACCTAGCGGGCACTTGCACTATCTAGTTTACCTAGCGGGCACTTGGATTATGTTCGTTCCCTAGCGGGCACTTGGACTATCTATGTTAACTAGAGGGCACTTGGAATATGTAGGTTAACTAGCAGACACTTGCACTATGTAGGTTACATAGCAGGCACTTGGACTATCTAGGTTATCTAGCGGGCATTTGGACATTCTAGGTTTACGAGCGTGCACTTGTACTATGTAGGATCCTTAGCGGGCACTTGGACTATCTAGGTTACGTAGCGGGCACTTGGTATATAGGTTAACTAGCGGGCACTTGGACTATGTAGGTTAACTAGAGGACACTTGGACTATCTAGGTTAACTAGTGGGCCCTTGGAATATGTAAGTTAACTAGCAGGCACTAAGACAATCTAGGTTAACTAGCGGGCACTTGGACGATCTAGGTTAATTAGCGGGCACTTGGATTATCAAAGTTAACAAGTGAGCCCTTGGACTATGTAGGTTAACTAGCGGGCCCTTGGACTATCTAGGTTACCTTGTGGGCACTTGGACTATGTAGGTTAACGAACGGGCACTTGGAATATGCAGGTAACCTAGCAGGCACTTGGAATTCTAGGTTAACGAACGTGCTCTTGGGCTATGTAGGTTGCCTAGCAGACACTTGGACTATCTAAGTTAGGTAACGGGCACTTGGACTATCTAGGTTACCTAGCGGGAACTTGGACAATGTAAGTTACCTAGCGGGCACTTGGACTATCTAGGTTACCTAAAGCGCACTTTGACTATCTAGGTTACATAGCGGGCACTTGGACTATGTAGGTTAACTAGCGAGCACTTAGATTCTAGGTTACCTAGCAGGCACTTGGACTATCTAGGTTACCTAGCGGACACATGGATTATGTAGGTTCCCCATGGGGTATTTGGACTATATAGGTTACCTAGCGGGCACTTAGACTATGTAGGTTACCTATAGGGCACTTGGAGAATATAGGTTAACTAGGGGGCACTAGGACTATGTAGGTTCCCTAGCGGGCCCTTGGGCTATGTAAGTTCCGTTGTGGGCACTTGGACTATGTGGGTTCCCTAGCGGGCATTTGGACTATCTAGGTTACCTAACGGGCACTTGGACTATGTTGGTTTCCTAGCGGTCACTTGGATTATGTAGGTTCCCTATCGGGCACTCGGACTATGTAGGTTAACTAGCGGGCATTTGGACTATGTAGGTTACCTAGCGGGCACTTGGACTATGTAGGTTCCCTGTCGGGCACTTAGAGAATGTAGGTTAACTAGGAGGCACTAGGACAATATAGGTTACCTAGCGGGCCCTAGGACTATCTACGTTACCTAGCGGGCACTTGGACTATGTACGTTAAGTAGCGGGCACTTGGACTATCTACGTTACCTAGCAGGCACTTGGACTATGTAGGTTAACTAGCGGGCACTTGGAATATGTACGTTTCCTAGCGGGTACTTGGACTATCTATGTTAACTAGCGGGCACTTGGACTATGAAGGTTCCCTATGGGGCACTTGGACTATCTAGATTAACTAGCGAGCACTTGGACTATCCAGGATAACTAGCGGGCACTTGGACTATTAGGGTCCCTAACGGGCATTTGTACTATATAGTTTACCTAGCGGGCACTTGGATTATGTAGGTTAACGAACAGGCACTTGTACTATGTAGGTAACCTAGTGGTCACTTGAACTGTCTAGGTTACCCAGCGGGCACTTGGACTATGTAGGTTAACTAGCGGGCACTAGGACGATCTAGGTTAACTAGCGGGAACTTGGACTATGTAGGTTAACTAGCGGGCCCTTGGACTATTTAGATTAACTAGCGGCACTTGGACTATCTACGTTAACTAGTGGGCCCTTGGACTATGTAGATTCCCTAGCGGGCACTTGGACTATATATGTTCCAGAGTGGGCACTTGGAATATGTAGGTTCCCTAGCAGGCACTTGGACTATGTATGTTCCAGAGCGGGCACTTGGACTATGTAGGTTCCCTAGCGGGCACTGGGACTAAGTAGGTTAACTAGCGGACACTTGGATGATCTAGGTTAACTAGCGGGTACTTGGACTATGTAGATTAACTAGCAGCACTTGGACTATCTACGTTAATTAGCGGGCCCTTGGACTATGTAGATTACCTAGCGGGCTCTTGGACTATGTAGGTTCCCTAGCGGGCACTTGGACTATGTATGTTCCCTAGCGGGCACTTGGACTATGTATGGTCCCTACGGACACGTGAACTATGTAAGTTAACTACAGGGCACTTGGACTATATATGTTAACTAGCGGGCCCTTGGACTACTTAGGTTAGCTAGCGGACACTTGCACTATGTAGGTTACCTAGCGGGCCCTTTGACTATCTAGGTTAACTAGCGGGCGCTTGTACTATGTAGGTTACCTAGCAGACACTAGCACTATGTAGGTTATCTAGGGGGACCTTGGATTATGTAGGTTAACTAGCGGGCACTAGGACGATCTAGGTTAACTAGCGGGAACTTGGACTATGTAGGTTAACTAGCGGGCCCTTGGACTATTTAGATTAACTAGCGGCACTTGGACTATCTACGTTAACTAGTGGGCCCTTGGACTATGTAGATTCCCTAGCGGGCACTTGGACTATATATGTTCCAGAGTGGGCACTTGGAATATGTAGGTTCCCTAGCAGGCACTTGGACTATGTAGGTTCCAGAGCGGGCACTTGGACTATGTAGGTTCCCTAGCGGGCACTGGGACTAAGTAGGTTAACTAGCGGACACTTGGATGATCTAGGTTAACTAGCGGGTATTTGGACTATGTAGATTAACTAGCAGCACTTGGACTATCTACGTTAATTAGCGGGCCCTTGGACTATGTAGATTACCTAGCGGGCTCTTGGACTATGTAGGTTCCCTAGCGGGCACTTGGACTATGTATGTTCCCTAGCGGGCACTTGGACTATGTATGGTCCCTACGGACACGTGAACTATGTAAGTTAACTACAGGGCACTTGGACTATATATGTTAACTAGCGGGCCCTTGGACTACTTAGGTTAGCTAGCGGACACTTGCACTATGTAGGTTACCTAGCGGGCCCTTTGACTATCTAGGTTAACTAGCGGGTGCTTGTACTATGTAGGTTACCTAGCAGACACTAGCACTATGTAGGTTATCTAGGGGGACCTTGGATTATGTAGGTTAACTAGAGGAGACTTGGACGATCTAGGTTAACTAGTGGGCCCTTGGACCATGTAGGTTAACTAGCCAGTACTTGGACGATCTAGGTTAACTAGTGGGCACTTGGACGATCTAGGTTAACTAAGGGGCACTTGGACTATCAAAGTTAACAAGCGAGCCCTAGGACTATGTAGGTTAACTAGCGGGCCCTTGGACTATCTAGGTTACCTAGATAGCACTTGGACTATATAGGGTCCCTAGCGGGCACTTGGACTATCTAGGTTAACGAACGGGCACTTGGACTATGTAGGTTGCCTAGCGAGCACTTGGACTATCTAGGTTATGTAACGGGCACTAGAATTATCTAGGTTACCTAGCTGGCACTTGGACTAAGTACGTCCCCTAGTGGGCACTTGGACTATCTAGGTTAACTAACGGGCTCTAGGACAATCTAGGTTAACTAGCGGGCACTTGGACTATCTAGGTTACTTAGCGGGCACTTGGACTATGTAGGTTAACTAACGGACACGTACACGATCTAGGTTAACTAGCGGGCCCTTGCACTATGTAGGTTAACTAGGGGCCCATGGATTATGTAGGTTTACTAGCATGCACTTGGACTATCTAGGTTAACTAGTGGGCACTTGGACTACGTAGTTTCCCTAGCGTGCATTTGGACTATTTAGGTTACCAAGCGGGCACTTGGACTATCTAGGTTACCTAGTAGGCACTTTGACTATCTAGGTTAACTAACGGGCACTTGGACTATGTAGGTTGCCTAGCGGGCACTTGGATTATGTAGGTTCCCTTTCGGGCACTTGGACTATGTAGGTTAACTAGCGGGCACTTGGACTGTCTAGGGTACCTAGCGGGCATTTGGAGTATCTAGGTTAACGACCGGGCACATGGACTATGTAGGATACCTAGCCGCCACTTGGACAATCTAGGTTAGCGAACAGACACTTGGAATATTTAGGTTCCCTAGCCGGCACTTGTACCATTTAGGATACCTAACTGGCACTTGGACTATGTAGGTCAACTAGCGGGCCCTTAGACTATCTAGGTTACCTAGCAGGCACTTTGACTATCTAGGTTAACTAACGGGCACTTGGACTATGTAGGTTGCCTAGCGGGCACTTGGACTATGTAGGTTCCCTAGCGGGCACTTGGATTATGTAGGTTCCCTAACGGGCACTTGGACTATGTAGGCTAACTAGCGGGCCCTTGGACTATCTAGGTTCCCTAAAGGGCACTTGGACTATCTAGGTTACCGAACGGGCACTTGGACTATCTAGGTTACCTAAAGGACACATGTATTATGTAGGCTAATTACGGGGCCCTTGGACGATCTAGGTTACATAGTGGGTACTTGAACTATCTAGGTTAAATAGCGGGCACTTGCACTATCTAGGTTACCTAGCGGGCACTGGGACTATGTACGTTCGCTAGTGGGCACTTGGACTATCTAGGTTACGTAGCGGGCACTTGGTATATAGATTAACTAGCGGTCACTTGGACTATATAGGTTAACTAGCTGACACTTGCACGATCTAGGTTAACTTGCGGGCCCTTGCACTATGTAGGTTAACTAGCGGGCCCATGGATTATGTAGGTTTACTAGGAGGCCCTTGGACTATCAAGGTTAATAGCGGGCACTTGGACTATGTAGTTTCCCTAGCGGGCATTTGGACTATTTAGGTTACCTAGCGGGCATTTGGACTATGTAGGTTAACTAGCGGGCCCATGGACTATGTAGGTTTACTAGAGGGCCCTTGGACTATCTAAGTTCCCTAAAGGGCACTTGGACTATCTAGGTTACCGAACGGGCACTTGGACTATCTAGGTTACTTAGCGGGCACTTGGACTATGTAGGATAACTAGGGGACCCTTGGACGATCTAGGTTACCTAGCGGGTACTTGAACTATCTAGGTTAACTAGCGGGCACTTGCACTCTCTAGGTTACCTAGCGGGCACTTGGACTATGTACGTTCCCTAGCGGGCACTTGGACTATCTATGTTAACTACCGGGCAATTGGAATATGTAGGTTAACTAGCGGACACTTGCACTATGTAGGTTACCTAGCAGGCACTTGGACTATCTAGGTTAACTAGCGGGCACTTGGACTATCTAGGTTAACTAGCGTGCACTTGGACTATGTAATTTACTTAGCGCGCACTTGGACTTTCTAGGTTGCCTAGCGGGCACTTGGACTATGTAGGTTAACTAGCGTGCCCTTGGACTATCTAGGTTACGTAACGGGCATTGGTATATAGGTTAACTAGCGGGCACTTGGACTATCTTGGTTAACTAGAGGACACTTGGACTATCTAGGTTAAATAGTGGGCCCTTGGACTATGTAGGTTCACTAGCAGGCACTTGGACAATCTAGGTTAACTAGCGGGCACTTGGACGATCTAGGTTAACAAGCGGGCCCTTGGACTATGCAGTTTCCCTAGCGGGCATTTGGACTATTTAGGTTACCTAGCGGGCACTTGGACTATGTACGTTACCTAGCGGGCACTTGGACTATCTAGGTTACCTTGCAGCCACTTTGACTAGCTAGGTTAACTAACGTGCACTTGGACTATGTAGGTTGCCCAGCGGGCACTTGGATAATGTAGGTTCCCTATCGGGCACTTGGACTACGTAGGTTAACTAGCGGGCACTTGGACTGTCTAGGTTACCTAGCGGGCACTTGGATTATCTAGGTTAACGAACGGGCACTTGGACTATATATGTTACCTAGTCACCACTTGGACTATCTAGGTTCCCTGAAGGGCACTTGGACTATCTAGGTTACCGAACGGACACTTGGACTATCTAGGTTCCCTAGCGGGCACTTGGACTATGTAGGCTATCTAGGGGGCCCTTGGACGATCTAGGTTCCCTAGCGGGCACTTGGACTATCTACGTTACCTAGCGGGCATTTGGACTATGTACGTTCCCTAGCGGGCACTTGGAATATCTATGTTAACTAGCGGGCACTTGGAATATGTAGGTTAACTAGTGGACACTTGCACTATGTAGGTTACCTAGCAGGCACTTGGACTATCTAGATTAAGTAGCGGGCAATTGGGCTATCTAGGTTAACTAGCGTGCACTTGGACTATGTAGGTTTCTTAGCGGGCACTTGGACTATCTAGGTTGCCTAGCTGGCACTTGGATTATGTAGGTTAACTAGCGTGCCCTTGGACTATCTAGGTTACGTAGCGGGCACTTGGTATATAGGTTAACTAGCGAGCACTTGGACTATGTAGGTTAACTAGAGGACACTTGGACTATCTAGGTTAACTAGTGGGCCCTGGGACTATGTAGGTTAACTAGCGGGCACTTGAACAATCTAGCTTAACTAGCGGGCCCTTGGACTATCTAGGTAACCTAGCGGGCACTTGGACTATGTAGGTTACCTAGTGGGCACTTGGACTATGTAGGTTAACGAACGGGCACTTGGACTATGTAGTTTGCTTAGCGGGCACTTGGACTATCTAGGTTAGGTAACGGGCACTTTGAGTATCTAGGTTACCTAGCGGGAACTTGGACAATGTAAGTTACCTAGCGGACACTTGGACTATATAGGTTACCTAACGGACACTTTGACTATCTAGGTTACATAGCGGGCACTTGGACTATGTAGGTTAAATAGCGAGCACTTGGACTCTAGGTTATCTAGCGGACACTTGGATTATCTAGGTTACCTAGCGGGCCCTTGGACTATGTAGGTTAACGAACGGGCACTTGGACTATGTAGGATCCCTATCGGACATTTGGACTACTTAGGTTAACTAGCGGGCACTTGGACTATCTAGGTCAGCCAGCGGGCCCTTGTACTATGGAGGTTAACTAGCGAGCACTTGGACTATCTAGGTTAACTAGCGGACCTTGGACTACGTAGGTTAACTAGCGGGCCCTTGGACTATCTAGGTTATCTAGCGGGCACTTGGATGATCAATGTTAACTAGCGGCACTTGGACTATGTACGTTCCCTAGCGGGCACTTGGGCTATCTACTTTACCTAGCGTGCTCTTGAACTATGTACGTTTCCTAGCGGGTACTTGGACTAGATAGGTTCCCTAGAGGGCACTTTTTCTATCTAGGTTAACTAACGGGCACATGGACTATGTAGGTTAACTAGCGGGCACTTGGACTATCTAGGTTAAGAAGCGGGCCCTTGAACAATGTAGGTTAACTAGCGTGCACTTGGACTATGTATGTTCCAGAGCGGGCACTTGGACTATGTAGGTTCCCTAGCAGACACTTGGAGTATGTAGGTTCCAGAGCGGGCACTTGGACTATCTAGGTTCCCTAGCGGGCACTTGTACTATGTTGGTTAACTCGCGGACACTTGGACGATATAGGTTAACTAGCGGCACTTGGACTATCTACATTAACTAGGGGAACCTTGGACTATGTAGGTTCCCTAACGGGCACTTGGACTCTATATGTTCCCTAACGGGCACTTGGACTATGTATGTTCCCTACGGACACTTGAACTATGTAAGTTAACTTCCGGACACTTGGACTATGTAGGTTAACTAGCGGGTCCTTGGACTATCTAGGTTACCTAGCGGGCACTTGGGCTATGTAGGTTAACTACCGGGCACTTGCACTATCTAGGTTACCGAACGGGCATTTGGACTATGTAGGTAAACTAGCGGGCACTTGGACAGTCTAATTTACCTAGCGGGCACTTGGACTTCTAGGTTAACGAACGGGCACATGGACTATGTATGTTGCATAGCGGGCAATTGGACTATCTAGGTTAAGTAACGGGCACTTGGACTATCTAGGTTGCCTAGCGGGCACTTGGACTATGTAGGTTAACTAGCGTGCCCTTGGACTATCTAGGTTACGTTGCGGGCACTTGGTATATAGGTTAACTAGCGGGCACTTGGACAATCTAGGTTAACTTGAGGACACTTGGACTATGTAGGTTATCTAGTGGGCCCTTGGACTATGTAGGTTCACTAGCAGGCACTTGGACAATCTAGGTTAACTAACGGGCACTAGGACGATCTAGGTTAACAAGCGGGCACTTGGACTATGCAGTTTCCCTAGCGGGCATTTGGACTATTTAGGTTACCTAGCGGGCACTTGGACTATGTACGTTACCTAGCGGGCACTTGGACTATCTAGGTTACCTTGCAGCCATTTGACTATCTAGGTTAACTAACGGGCACTTGGACTATGTGGGTTGCCCAGCGGGCACTTGGATTATGTAGGTTCCCTATCGGGCACTTGGACTACGTAGGTTAACTAGCGGGCACTTGGACTGTCTAGGTTACCTAGCGGGCACTTGGATTATCTAGGTTAACGAACGGGCACTTGGACTATATATGTTACCTAGTCACCACTTGGACTATCTATGTTAGCTAAGAGGCACTTGGACTATCTAGGTTCCCTAGCGGGCACTTGTACTATCTAGGTTACCTAGCTGACACTTGGACTATGTAGGTCAACTAGCGGGCCCTTGGACTATCTAGGTTAGCTAACAGGCACTTAGATTATGTAGGTTAACTAGCGGACGCTTGCACTATGTAGGTTAACTAGAGGGCCCATGGACTCTGTAGGTTTATTAGCGGGCCCTTGGACTATCTAGGTTCCCTAAAGGGCACTTGGACTATCTAGGTTACCGAACGGGCCCTTGGACTATCTAGGTTCCCTAAAGGGCACTTGGACTATCTAGGTTACCGAACGGGCACTTGGACTATCTAGGTTCCCTAGCGGGCACTTGGACTATGTAGGCTAACTAGGGGGCCCTTGGACGATCTAGGTTCCCTAGCGGGCACTTGGACTATCTATGTTACCTAGCGGGCATTTGGACTATGTACGTTCCCTAGCGGGCACTTGGAATATCTATGTTAACTAGTGGGCACTTGGAATATGTAGGTTAACTAGTGGACACTTGCACAATGTAGGTTACCTAGCAGGCACTTGGACTATCTATATTAAGTAGCGGGCACTTGGACTATCTAGTTTAACTAGCATGCACTTGGACTATGTAGGTTTCTTAGCGGGCACTTGGACTATCTAGGTTGCCTAGCTGGCACTTGGATTATGTAGGTTAACTAGCGTGCCCTTGGACTATCTAGGTTACGTAGTGGGCACTTGTTATATAGGTTAACTAGCGAGCACTTGGACTATCTAGGTTACCTAGCGGGCACTTGGACTATGTAGGTTACCTAGTGGGCACTTGGACTATCTAGGTTAACGAACGGGCACTTGGAATATGCAGATGACCTAGCGGGCACTTGGAGTCTCTACGTTACTTAGCGGGCACTTGGACTTCTAGGTTAACGAACGGGCACTTGGACTATGTAGGTTGCTTAGCGGGCACTTGGACTCTCTAGGTTCCCTAGCGGGCACTTGTACTATGTTGGTTAACTAGCGGACACTTGGACGATATAGGTTAACTATCGGCACTTGGACTATCTACATCAACTAGGGGACCCTTGGACTATGTAGGTTCCCTAGCGGGCACTTGGACTCTATATGTTCCCTAACGGGCACTTGGACTATGTATGTTCCCTACGGACACTTGAACTATGTAAGTTAACTTCCGGGCACTTGGACTATGTAGGTTAACTAGCGGGTCCTTGGACTATCTAGGTTACCTAGCGGGCACTTGGACTATGTAGGTTAACTACCGGGCACTTGCACTATCTAGGTTACCGAACGGGCATTTGGACTATGTAGGTTAACTAGCGGGCACTTGGACAGTCTAGTTTACCTAGCGGGCACTTGGACTTCTAGGTTAACGAACGGGCACTTGGACTATGTATGTTGCATAGCGGGCAATTGGTCTATCTAGGTTAAGTAACGGGCACTTTGACTATCTAGGTTACCTAGCGGGAACTTGGACTATGTAGGTTACCTAGCGGGCACTTGGACTATCTAGGTTACCTAACGGGCACTTGGACTATCTAGGTTTCTTAGCAGGCACTTGGACGATCTAGGTTAACTAGAGGACACTTGGACTATCTAGGTAAACTATCGTGCACTTGGACTATCTAGGTTAAGTAGCGGGCACTTGGATGATCAATGTTAATTAGCGGGCACTTGGACTATGTAGGTTAGCTAACGGGCACTTGGACTAAGTACGTCCCCTAGTGGGCACTTGGACACTCTAGGTTAACTAACAGGCACTAGGACTATCTAGGTTAACCAGCGGGCACGTGGACTATCTAGGTTACCTAGATGGCACTTGGACTATGTAGGTAACCTAGTGTTCACCTGAACTGTCTAGGTTACCTAGCGGGCACTTGGACTATGTAGGTTAACTAGCGGACACTTGCACGATCTAGGTTATCTAGCGGGCTCTTGCACTATGTAGGTTAACTAGCGGGAACATTGACTATGTAGGTTAACTAGCGGGCACGTGGACTATCTAGGTTAACTAGCGGGCAATTGGATTATCCAGGTTAACTAACGGGCACTTGGACTATGTTTGTTCCAGAGCGAGCAATTGGACTATGTAGGTTCCCTAGCGGGCACTTGGACTATCTAAGTTCCCTAAAGGGCACTTGGACTATCTAGGTTACCGAACGGGCACTTGGACTATCTAGGTTCCCTATCGGGCACTTGGAATATGTAGGTTAACTAGCGCTCACTTGGACTCTCTGGGTTACCTAGCGGGCATTTTGATTATCTAGGTTAACGAACGGGCACTTGGACTATGTAGGTTACCTAGCCGCCACTTGGACTATCTAGGTTAGCTAACAGGCACTTGGACTATTTAGGTTCCCTAGCGGGCACTTGTACTATCTAGGATACCTAGCTGGCACTTGGACTATGTAGGACAACTGGCGGGCCCTTGGACTATCTAGGTTAGCTAACGGGCACTTAGATTATGTAGGTTAACTAGCGGGCACTTGGACTATGTAGTTTAAACTAGCGGGCCCATGGACTATGTAGGTTTACTAGCGGGCCCTTGGACTATCTAGGTTCCCTAAAGGGCACTTGGATTATCTAGGTTACCGAACGGGCACTTGGACTATCTAGGTTACCTAAAGGGCAGTTGGACTATGTAGGCGAACTAGGGGGCCCTTGGACGATCTAGGTTTCCTAGCGTGTACTTGAACTATCTAGGTAAACTAGCGGGCAGTTGCACTATCTAGGTTACTTAGCGGGCACTTGGACTATCTAGGTTAACTAGCGGGCACTTGGACTATGTAGGTTAACTAGCGGGCACTTGGACTATCTAGGTTACCTATGGGCACTTGGACTATGTACGTTCCCTAGCGGGCACTTGGGCTATCTACGTTCCCTAGAGGGCACTTGGACTATGTACGTAACCTAGTGGTCACTTGGACTGTCTAGGTTACCTAGCGGGAACTTGGACTATGTAGGTTAATTAGCGGGCCGTTGGTCCATGTAGGTTAACTATAAGACCTTTGGACTATGTAAGTTAACTAAAGGTCACTTTGATGATTCTGGTTAACTAGCGGGCACTTGGACTATCTAGGTTAACTAGCGGGCACTTGGACTATCTTGGTTACCTAGTGGGCAATTGGACTATCTAGGTTAACTAGCGGGCACTATCTATGTTAACTAGGGGACACTTGCACTATGTAGGTTACCTAGCAGGCACTTAGACTATCTAGGTTAACTATCGCGCACTTGGACTATGTAGGTTAAGTACGGGCACTTGGACTATCTAGGTTACCTATGGGCACTTGGACTATGTACGTTCCCTAGAGGGCACTTGGACTATGTATGTAACCTAGTGGTCACTTGGACTGTCTAGGTTACCTAGCGGGAACTTGGACTATGTAGGTTAATTAGCGGGCCGTTGGTCCATGTAGGTTAACTAGCAGGCCTTTGGACGATGTAAGTTAACTAAAGGGCACTTTGATGATTCTGGTTAACTAGCGGGCACTTGGAATATCTAGGTTAACTAGCGGGCACTTGGACTATCTAGGTTAACTAGCGGGCGCTTGGACTGTGTAGGTTTCCTAGCGGGCATTTGGATAATATAAGTTACCTAGCGGGCACTTGGACTATGTAGGTTACCTAGCGGGCACTTGGACTATCTAGGTTAACTAGCGGGCACTTGGATTATCCAGGTTAACTAACGGGCACTTGGACTATGTTTGTTCCAGAGCGAGCAATTGGACTATGTAGGTTCCCTAGCGGGCACTTGGACTATCTAGGTTCCCTAAAGGGCACTTGGACTATCTAAGTTACCGAACGGGCATTTGGACTATGTAGGTTAACTAGCGGACAATTGGACGATCCAGGTTAACTAGCGGACACTTGCACTATGTAGGTTACCTAGCGGGCACTTGGACTATCTAGGTTAACTAGCGGGCACTTTGATTATGTAGGTTAACTAGCGGGCACTTGCACTCTCTAGGTTACCTAGCGGGCACTTTGACTATGTACCTTCCCTAGTGGGCACTTGGACTATCTACGTTAACTAGCGGGCACTTGGACGATGTAGGCTAACTAACGGGCACTTGGACTATCAAAGTTAACAAGCGAGCCCTTGCACTATGTAGGTTAACTAGCGGGCCCTTGGACTATCTAGGTTACCTAGATAGCACTTGGACTATATAGGTTCCCTAGCGTGCACTAGGACTTCTAGGTTAACGAACGGGCACTTGGACTGTCTAGGTTACATAGCGGGCACTTGGATTTCTAGTTTAACGAACGGGCACTTGGACTATGTATGTTGCCTAGCGGGCACTTGGACTATCTAGGTTAGGTAACGGGCACTTTGACTATCTAGGTTACCTAGCGAGAACTTGGACATGTAGGTTACCTAGCAGGCACTTGGACTATCTAGGTTACCTAAAGGGCACTTTCACTATCTAAGTTACCTAGCGGGCACTTGGACTATGTAGGTTACCTAGCGGGCACTTAGACTATCTAGGTTAACGAACGGGCACTTGGACTATGTAGGTAACCTAGCGGGCACTTGGACTGTCTAGGTTACCTAGCGGGCACATTGACTATCTAGGTTAATTAGCAGACCTTCGACTATGTAGGTTAACTAGTGGGCCCGTGGACTATATAGGTTAACAATCAGGCACATGGACTATCTAGGTTTCCTAGCAGGCACTTGGACTATGTATATACCCTAGCGCGCACTTGGATTATCTAGGTTACCTAGCGGGCACTTGGAATATGTACGTCCCCTAGTGGGCACTTGGACTATCTAGGTTAACTAACGGGCATGAGACTATCTAGGTTAACTAGCGGGCACTTGGACTATCTAGGTTACCTAGCAGGCACTTGGATTATGAAGGATCCCTAGCGGGCACTTGGACTATCTAGGTTAACTAGGGGGCACTTGGACTATGTTGGTTAACTAGCGGACACTTGCACGATCTAGGTTAACTGGCGGGCCCTTACACTATGTAGGTTAACTAGTGGGCCCATGGATTATTTAGGTTTACTAGCAGGCTCTTGGACTATCTAGGTTAACTAGCTAGCGGGCACTTGGACTATGTAGTTTCCCTAGCGTGCATTTGGACAATTAAAGTTACCAAGCGGGAACATGGACAATGTAGCTTACCTAGCGGCCACTTGGACTATCTAGGTTACCTAGCAGGCACTTTGACTATCTAGGTAAACTAACGGGACCTTGGACAATGTAAGTTACCTAGCGGACACTTGGACTATCTAGGTTACCTAACGGGCACTTTGACTATCTAGGTTACATAACGGGCACTTGGACTATGTAGGTTAAATAGCGAGCACTTGGACTCTAGGTTAACTAGCGGACACTTGGATTATCTAGGTTACCTAGCGGGCCCTTGGACTATGTAGGTTAACGAACGGGCACTTGGACTATGTAGGATCCCTATCAGACATTTGGACTACTTAGGTTAACTAGCGGGCACTTGGACTATCTAGGTCAGCCAGCGGGCCCTTTTACTATGGAGGTTAACTAGCGAGCACTTGGACTATCTAGGTTAACTAGCGGACCTTGGACTACGTAGGTTAACTAGCGGGCCCTTGGACTATCTAGGTTATCTAGCGGGCACTTGGATGATCAATGTTAACTAGCGGCACTTGGACTATGTACGTTCCCTAGCGGGCACTTGGACTATCTACTTTACCTAGCGTGCACTTGAACTATGTACGTTTCCTAGCGGGTACTTGGACTAGATAGGTTCCCTAGAGGGCACTTTTTCTATCTAGGTTAACTAGCGGGCACATGGACTATGTAGGTTAACTAGCGGGCACTTGGACTATCTAGGTTAAGAAGCGGGCCCTTGAACAATGTAAGTTAACTAGCGGGCACTTGGACTATGTATGTTCCAGAGCGGGCACTTGGACTATGTAGGTTCCCTAGCAGGCACTTGGAGTATGTAGGTTCCAGATCGGGCACTTGGACTATCTAGGTTCCCTAGCGGGCACTTGTACTATGTTGGTTAACTCGCGGACACTTGGACGATATAGGTTAACTAGCGGCACTTGGACTATCTACATTAACTAGGGGAACCTTGGGCTATGTAGGTTCCCTAACGGGCACTTGGACTCTATATGTTCCCTAACGGGCACTTGGACTATGTATGTTCCCTACGGACACTTGAACTATGTAAGTTAACTTCCGGACACTTGGACTATGTAGGTTAACTAGCGGGTCCTTGGACTATCTAGGTTACCTAGCGGGCACTTGGGCTATGTAGCTTAACTACCGGGCACTTGCACTATCTAGGTTACCGAACGGGCATTTGGACTATGTAGGTAAACTAGCGGGCACTTGGACAGTCTAGTTTACCTAGCGGGCACTTGGACTTCTAGGTTAACGAACGGGCACTTGGACTATGTATGTTGCATAGCGGGCAATTGGACTATCTAGGTTAAGTAACGGGCACTTGGACTATCTAGGTTGCCTAGCGGGCACTTGGACTATGTAGGTTACCTAGCGGGCACTTGGACTATCTAGGTTACGTTGTGGGCACTTGGTATATAGGTTAACTAGCGGGCACTTGGACAATCTAGGTTTACTTGAGGACACTTGGACTATCTTGGTTATCTAGTGGGCCCTTGGACTATGTAGGTTCACTAGCAGGCACTTGGACAATCTAGGTTAACTAGCGGGCACTAGGACGATCTAGGTTAACAAGCGGGCACTTGGACTATGCAGTTTCCCTAGCGGGCATTTGGACTATGTACGTTACCTAGCGGGCACTTGGACTATCTAGGTTACCTTGCAGCCATTTGACTATCTAGGTTAACTAACGGGCACTTGGACTATGTAGGTTGCCCAGCGGGCACTTGGATTATGTAGGTTCCCTATGGGGCACTTGGACTACGTAGGTTAACTAGCGGGCACTTGGACTGTCTAGGTTACCTAGCGGGCACTTGGATTATCTAGGTTAACGAACGGGCACTTGGACTATATATGTTACCTAGTCACCACTTGGACTATCTATGTTAGCTAAGAGGCACTTGGACTATCTAGGTTCCCTAGCGGGCACTTGTACTATCTAGGTTACCTAGCTAACACTTGGACTATGTAGGTCAACTAGCGGGCCCTTGGACTATCTAGGTTAGCTAACGGGCACTTAGATTATGTAGGTTAACTAGCGGGCGCTTGGAATATGTAGGTTAACTAGCGGACGCTTGCACTATGTAGGTTAACTAGAGGGCCCATGGACTCTATAGGTTTATTAGCGGGCCCTTGGACTATCTAGGTTCCCTAAAGGGCACTTGACTATCTAGGTTACCGAACGGGCCCTTGGACTATCTAGGTTCCCTAAAGGGCACTTGGACTATCTAGGTTACCGAACGGGCACTTGGACTATCTAGGTTCCCTAGCGGGCACTTGGACTATGTAGGCTAACTAGGGGGCCCTTGGACGATCTAGGTTCCGTAGCGGGCACTTGGACTATCTACGTTACCTAGCGGGCATTTGGACTATGTACATTCCCTAGCGGGCACTTGGAATATCTATGTTAACTAGCGGGCACTTGGAATATGTAGGTTAACTAGTGGACACTTGCACAATGTAGGTTACCTAGCAGGCACTTGGACTATATAGATTAAGTAGCGGGCACTTGGACTATCTAGTTTAACTAGCATGCACTTGGACTATGTAGGTTTCTTAGCGGGCACTTGGACAATCTAGGTTGCCTAGCTGGCACTTGGATTATGTAGGTTAACTAGCGTGCCCTTGGACTATCTAGGTTACGTAGTGGGCACTTGTTATATAGGTTAACTAGCGAGCACTTGGACTATGTAGGTTAACTAGAGGACACTTGGACTATCTAGGTTAACTAGTGGGCCCTTGGACTATGTAGGTTAACTAGCGGGCACTTGAACAATCTAGCTTAACTAGCGGGCCCTTGGACTATCTAGGTAACATAGCGGGCGCTTGGACTATCTAGGTTACATAGCGGGCACTTGGACTATGTAGGTTACCTAGTGGGCACTTGGACTATCTAGGTTAACGAACGGGCACTTGGAATATGCAGATGACCTAACGGGCACTTGGACTCTCTACGTTACCTAGCGGGCACTTGGACTTCTAGGTTAACGAACGGGCACTTGGACTATGTAGGTTGCTTAGCGGGCACTTGGACTCTCTAGGTTCCCTAGCGGGCACTTGTACTATGTTGGTTAACTAGCGGACACTTGGACGATATAGGTTAACTAGCGGCACTTGGACTATCTACATCAACTAGGGGACCCTTGGACTATGTAGGTTCCCTAGCGGGCACTTGGACTATGTATGTTCCCTACGGACACTTGAACTATGTAAGTTAACTTCCGGGCACTTGGACTATGTAGGTTAACTAGCGGGTCCTTGGACTATCTAGGTTACCCAGCGGGCACTTGGACTATGTAGGTTAACTACCGGGCACTTGCACTATCTAGGTTACCGAACGGGCATTTGGACTATGTAGGTTAACTAGCGGGCACTTGGACAGTCTAGTTTACCTAGCGGGCACTTGGACTTCTAGGTTAACGAACGGGCACTTGGACTATGTATGTTGCATAGCGGGCAATTGGTCTATCTACGTTAAGTAATGGGCACTTTGACTATCTAGGTTACCTAGCGGGAACTTGGACTATGTAGGTTACCTAGCGGGCACTTGGACTATCTAGGTTACCTAACGGGCACTTGGACTATCTAGGTTTCTTAGCAGGCACTTGGACGATCTAGGTTAACTAGAGGACACTTGGACTATCTAGGTAAACTATCGTGCACTTGGACTATCTAGGTTAAGTAGCGGGCACTTGGATGATCAATGTTAATTAGCGGGCACTTGGACTATGTAGGTTAGCTAACGGGCACATGGACTAAGTACGTCCCCTAGTGGGCACTTGGACACTCTAGGTTAACTAACAGGCACTAGGACTATCTAGGTTAACCAGCGGGCACGTGGACTATCTAGGTTACCTAGATGGCACTTGGACTATGTAGGTAACCTAGTGTTCACCTGAACTGTCTAGGTTTCCTAGCGGGCACTTGGACTATGTAGGTTAACTAGCGGACACTTGCACGATCTAGGTTATCTAGCGGGTTCTTGCACTATGTAGGTTAACTAGCGGGACCATTGACTATGTAGGTTAACTAGCGGGCACGTGGACTATCTAGGTTAACTAGCGGGCAATTGGATCATCCAGGTTAACTAACGGGCACTTGGACTATGTTTGTTCCAGAGCGAGCAATTGGACTATGTAGGTTCCCTAGCGGGCACTTGGACTATCTAGGTTCCCTAAAGGGCACTTGGACTATCTAGGTTACCGAACGGGCACTTGGACTATCTAGGTTCCCTATCGGGCACTTGGAATATGTAGGTTAACTAGCGCTCACTTGGACTCTCTGGGTTACCTAGCGGGCATTTTGATTATCTAGGTTAACGAACGGGCACTTGGACTATGTAGGTTACCTAGCCGCCACTTGGACTATCTAGGTTAGCTAACAGGCACTTGGACTATTTAGGTTCCCTAGCGGGCACTTGTACTATCTAGGATACCTAGCTGGCACTTGGACTATGTAGGACAACTGGCGGGCCCTTGGACTATCTAGGTTAGCTAACGGGCACTTAGATTATGTAGGTTAACTAGCGGGCACTTGGACTATGTAGTTTAAACTAGCGGGCCCATGGACTATGTAGGTTTACTAGCGGGCCCTTGGACTATCTAGGTTCCCTAAAGGGCACTTGGATTATCTAGGTTACTGAACGGGCACTTGGACTATCTAGGTTACCTAAAGGGCAGTTGGACTATGTAGGCGAACTAGGGGGCCCTTGGACGATCTAGGTTTCCTAGCGTGTACTTGAACTATCTAGGTAAACTAGCGGGCAGTTGCACTATCTAGGTTACCTAGCGGGCACTTGGACTATCTAGGTTAACTAGCGGGCACTATCTATGTTAACTAGGGGACACTTGCACTATGTAGGTTACCTAGCAGGCACTTGGACTATGTAGGTTAACTAGCGGGCACTTGGACTATCTAGGTTACCTATGGGCACTTGGACTATGTACGTTCCCTAGCGGGCACTTGGGCTATCTACGTTCCCTAGAGGGCACTAGGACTATGTACATAACCTAGTGGTCACTTGGACTGTCTAGGTTACCTATCGGGAACTTGTACTATGTAGGTTAATTAGCGGGCCGTTGGTCCATGTAGGTTAACTATAAGACCTTTGGACTATGTAAGTTAACTAAAGGTCACTTTGGTGATTCTGGTTAACTAGCGGGCACTTGGACTATCTTGGTTACTTAGTGGGCAATTGGACTATCTAGGTTAACTAGCGGGCACTCTCTATGTTAACTAGGGGACACTTGCACTATGTAGGTTACCTAGCAGGCACTTAGACTATCTAGGTTAACTATCGGGCACTTGGATTATGTAGGTTAAGTACGGGCACTTGGACTATCTAGGTTACCTATGGGCACTTGGACTATGTACGTTCCCTAGAGGGCACTTGGACTATGTACGTAACCTAGTGGTCACTTGGACTGTCTAGGTTACCTAGCGGGAACTTGGACTATGTAGGTTAATTAGCGGGCTGTTGGTCCATGTAGGTTAACTAGCAGGCCTGTGGACGATGTAAGTTAACTAAAGGGCACTTTGATGATTCTGGTTAACTAGCGGGCACTTGGACTATCTAGGTTAACTAGCGGGCACTTGGACTATCTAGGTTAACTAGCGGGCGCTTGGACTGTGTAGGTTTCCTAGCGGGCATTTGGATAATATAAGTTACCTAGCGGGCACTTGGACTATGTAGGTTACCTAGCGGGCACTTGGACTATCTAGGTTAACTAGCGGGCACTTGGATTATCCAGGTTAACTAACGGGCACTTGGACTATGTTTGTTCCAGAGCGAGCAATTGGACTATGTAGGTTCCCTAGCGGGCACTTGGATTATCTAGGTTCCCTAAAGGGCACTTGGACTATCTAAGTTACCGAACGGGCACTTGGACTATGTAGGTTAACTAGCGGACAATTGGACGATCTAGGTTAACTAGCGGACACTTGCACTATGTAGGTTACCTAGCGGGCACTTGGACTATCTAGGTTAACTAGCGGGCACTTTGATTATGTAGGTTAACTAGCGGGCACTTGCACTCTCTAGGTTACCTAGCGGGCACTTTGACTATGTACCTTCCCTAGCGGGCACTTGGACTATCTACGTTAACTAGCGGGCACTTGGACGATGTAGGCTAACTAACGGGCACTTGGACTATCAAAGTTAACAAGCGAGCCCTTGGACTATGTAGGTTATCTAGCGGGCCCTTGGACTATCTAGGTTACCTAGATAGCACTTGGACTATATAGGTTCCCTAGCGTGCACAAGGACTTCTAGGTTAACGAACGGGCACTTGGACTGTCTAGGTTACATAGCGGGCACTTGGATTTCTAGTTTAACGAACGGGCACTTGGACTATGTATGTTGCCTAGCGGGCACTTGGACTATCTAGGTTAGGTAACGGGCACTTTGACTATCTAGGTTACCTAGCGAGAACTTGGACATGTAGGTTACCTAGCAGGCACTTGGACTATCTAGGTTACCTAACGGGCACTTTCACTATCTAGGTTACCTAGCGGGCACTTGGACTATGTAGGTTACCTAGCGGGCACTTAGACTATCTAGGTTAACGAACAGGCACTTGGACTATGTAGGTAACCTAGCGGGCACTTGGACTGTCTAGGTTACCTAGCGGGCACATTGACTATCTAGGTTAATTAGCAGACCTTCGACTATGTAGGTTAACTAGTGGGCCCGTGGACTATGTAGGTTAACAATCAGGCACATGGACTATCTAGGTTTCCTAGCAGGCACTTGGACTATGTATATACCCTAGCGCGCACTTGGATTATCTAGGTTACCTAGCGGGCACTTGGAATATGTACGTCCCCTAGTGGGCACTTGGACTATCTAGGTTAACTAACGGGCACGAGACTATCTAGGTTAACTAGTGGGCACTTGGACCATCTAGGTTACCTAGCAGGCACTTGGATTATGAAGGATCCCTAGCGGGCACTTGGACTATCTAGGTTAACTAGGGGGCACTTGGACTATGTTGGTTAACTAGCGGACACTTGCACGATCTAGGTTAACTGGCGGGCCCTTACACTATGTAGGTTAACTAGCGGGCCCATGGATTATTTAGTTTTACTAGCAGGCTCTTGGACTATCTAGGTTAACTAGCTAGCGGGCACTTGGACTATGTAGTTTCCCTAGCGTGCATTTGGACAATTTAAGTTACCAAGCGGGAACATGGACTATGTAGCTTACCTAGCGGCCACTTGGACTATCTAGGTTACCTAGCAGGCACTTTGACTATCTAGGTAAACTAACGGGCACTTGGACTATGTAGGTTGCCTAGCGGGCATTTGGACTGTGTAGGTTCCCTAGCGGGAACTTGGAATATGTAGGTTCCCTATCGGGCACTTAGATTATGTAGGTTAACTAGCGGGCACTTGGACTGTCTAGGTTACCTAGCAGGCACTTGGATTACCTAGATTAACGAAAGGGCACTTGGACTATTTAGGTTACCTAGCCGCCACTTGGACTATCTAGGTTAGCTAGGGGGCACTTGTACTATCTAGGTTACCTAGCTGGCACTTGGACTATGTAGGTCAACTAGCGGGCCCTTCTACTACCTAGGTTAGCTAACGGGAACTTAGATTATGTCAGTTAACTAGCGGGCACTTGGAATATGTAGGTTAACTAGCGGACACTTGCACTATGTAGGTTAACTATCGGGCCCATGGACTATGTAGGTTTACTAGCGGGCCTTTGGACTATCTAGGTTACCGAACGGGCACTTGGACTATCTAGGTTACCTAGCGGGCACTTGGACTATGTAGGCTAACTAGGGGGCCCTTGGACGATCTAGGTTACCTAGCGGGCACATGGACTATGTACGTTCCCTAGCGGGCACTTGGACTATCTATGTTAACTAGCGGGCACTTGGATGATCTAGGTTAACTAGCGGGCACTTGGACTATCAAATTTAACAAGTGATGCCTTGGAATATGTAGGTTAACTAGCCGGCTCTTGGACTATCTAGGTTACCTAACGCGCATTTGGACTATATAGGTTACCTAGCGGGCACTTGGACTATGTAGGTTACCTAGTGGGCACTTGAACTATCTAGGTTAACGAACGGGCACTTGGAATATGCAGGTAACCTAGCGGGCACTTGGACTGTCTAGGTTACCTAGAAAGCACTTGGACTTCTAGGTTAACGAACGGGCTCTTGGACTATGTAGGTTGCCTAGCGGGAACTTGGACTATCTAGGTTACCTAACGGGCACTTTGACTAACTAGGTTACATAGCGGACACTTGGACTATGTAGTTTAACTAGCGAGCACTTGGACTCTAGGTTACCTAGCGGGCACTTGGACTATCTAGGTTACCTAGCGGGTCCTTGGACTATGTAGATTTCCTAGCGAGCACTTGGACTATCTAGGTTACCGAACGGGCACTTGGACTATGTAGGCAACCTAGCGGGCACTTGGACAACCTAGGTTAACGAAAGGGCACTTGGAATATGTAGGTTACCTAGCGGGCACTTGGACTATGTAGGATCCGTATCGGACAATTGGACTACTTAGGTTACCTAGCGGGCACTTGGACTATCTAGGTTAACTAGCGGACCTTGGACTATGTATGTTAACTAGCGGGCCCTTGGACTATGTATGTTAACTAGCGGGCACTTGGATGATCTAGGTTAACTAGAGGGCACTTGGACTATGTAGGTTTCCTAGCGGGCATGTGGACTATATAGATAACCTAGGGGGCACTTAGATTTGTAGGTTACCTAGCGGGCACTTGGACTATCTAGGTTACCTAGCAGGCACTTTGACTATCTAGATTAACTAACGGGCACTTGGACTATGTAGGTTGCCTAGCGGGCACTTGGATTATGTAGGTTCTCTATCGGGCCCTTGGACTATGTAGGTTAACTAGCGGACAATTGGACGATCTAGGTTAACTAGCGGACACTTGCACTATGTAGGTTACCTAGCGGGCACTTGGACTATCTAGGTTAACTAGCGGGCACTTTGATTATGTAGGTTAACTAGCGGGCACTTGCACTCTCTAGGTTACCTAGCGGGCACTTTGACTATGTACCTTCCCTAGCGGGCACTTGGACTATCTACGTTAACTAGCGGGCACTTGGACGATGTAGGCTAACTAACGGGCACTTGGACTATCAAAGTTAACAAGCGAGCCCTTGGACTATGTAGGTTAACTAGCGGGCCCTTGGACTATCTAGGTTACCTAGATAGCACTTGGACTATATAGGTTCCCTAGCGTGCACAAGGACTTCTAGGTTAACGAACGGGCACTTGGACTGTCTAGGTTACATAGCGGGCACTTGGATTTCTAGTTTAACGAACGGGCACTTGGACTATGTATGTTGCCTAGCGGGCACTTGGACTATCTAGGTTAGGTAACGGGCACTTTGACTATCTAGGTTACCTAGCGAGAACTTGGACATGTAGGTTACCTAGCAGGCACTTGGACTATCTAGGTTACCTAACGGGCACTTTCACTATCTAGGTTACCTAGCGGGCACTTGGACTATGTAGGTTACCTAGCGGGCACTTAGACTATCTAGGTTAACGAACGGGCACTTGGACTATGTAGGTAACCTAGCGGGCACTTGGACTGTCTAGGTTACCTAGCGGGCACATTGACTATCTAGGTTAATTAGCAGACCTTCGACTATGTAGGTTAACTAGTGGGCCCGTGGACTATGTAGGTTAACAATCAGGCACATGGACTATCTAGGTTTCCTAGCAGGCACTTGGACTATGTATATACCCTAGCGCGCACTTGGATTATCTAGGTTACCTAGCGGGCACTTGGAATATGTACGTCCCCTAGTGGGCACTTGGACTATCTAGGTTAACTAACGGGCACGAGACTATCTAGGTTAACTAGCGGGCACTTGGACTATCTAGGTTACCTAGCAGGCACTTGGATTATGAAGGATCCCTAGCGGGCACTTGGACTATCTAGGTTAACTAGGGGGCACTTGGACTATGTTGGTTAACTAGCGGACACTTGCACGATCTAGGTTAACTGGCGGGCCCTTACACTATGTAGGTTAACTAGCGGGCCCATGGATTATTTAGTTTTACTAGCAGGCTCTTGGACTATCTAGGTTAACTAGCTAGCGGGCACTTGGACTATGTAGTTTCCCTAGCGTGCATTTGGACAATTTAAGTTACCAAGCGGGAACATGGACTATGTAGCTTACCTAGCGGCCACTTGGACTATCTAGGTTACCTAGCAGGCACTTTGACTATCTAGGTAAACTAACGGGCACTTGGACTATGTAGGTTGCCTAGCGGGCATTTGGACTGTGTAGGTTCCCTAGCGGGAACTTGGAATATGTAGGTTCCCTATCGGGCACTTAGATTATGTAGGTTAACTAGCGGGCACTTGGACTGTCTAGGTTACCTAGCAGGCACTTGGATTATCTAGATTAATGAAAGGGCACTTGGACTATTTAGGTTACCTAGCCGCCACTTGGACTATCTAGGTTAGCTAGGGGGCACTTGTACTATCTAGGTTACCTAGCTGGCACTTGGACTATGTAGGTCAACTAGCGGGCCCTTCTACTACCTAGGTTAGCTAACGGGAACTTAGATTATGTCAGTTAACTAGCGGGCACTTGGAATATGTAGGTTAACTAGCGGACACTTGCACTATGTAGGTTAACTATCGGGCCCATGGACTATGTAGGTTTACTAGCGGGCCTTTGGACTATCTAGGTTACCGAACGGGCACTTGGACTATCTAGGTTACCTAGCGGGCACTTGGACTATGTAGGCTAACTAGGGGGCCCTTGGACGATCTAGGTTACCTAGCGGGCACATGGACTATGTACGTTCCCTAGCGGGCACTTGGACTATCTATGTTAACTAGCGGGCACTTGGATGATCTAGGTTAACTAGCGGGCACTTGGACTATCAAATTTAACAAGTGATGCCTTGGAATATGTAGGTTAACTAGCCGGCTCTTGGACTATCTAGGTTACCTAACGCGCATTTGGACTATATAGGTTACCTAGCGGGCACTTGGACTATGTAGGTTACCTAGTGGGCACTTGAACTATCTAGGTTAACGAACGGGCACTTGGAATATGCAGGTAACCTAGCGGGCACTTGGACTGTCTAGGTTACCTAGAAAGCACTTGGACTTCTAGGTTAACGAACGGGCTCTTGGACTATGTAGGTTGCCTAGCGGGAACTTGGACTATCTAGGTTACCTAACGGGCACTTTGACTAACTAGGTTACATAGCGGACACTTGGACTATGTAGTTTAACTAGCGAGCACTTGGACTCTAGGTTACCTAGCGGGCACTTGGACTATCTAGGTTACCTAGCGGGTCCTTGGACTATGTAGATTTCCTAGCGAGCACTTGGACTATCTAGGTTACCGAACGGGCACTTGGACTATGTAGGCAACCTAGCGGGCACTTGGACAACCTAGGTTAACGAAAGGGCACTTGGAATATGTAGGTTACCTAGCGGGCACTTGGACTATGTAGGATCCGTATCGGACAATTGGACTACTTAGGTTACCTAGCGGGCACTTGGACTATCTAGGTTAACTAGCGGACCTTGGACTATGTATGTTAACTAGCGGGCCCTTGGACTATGTATGTTAACTAGCGGGCACTTGGATGATCTAGGTTAACTAGAGGGCACTTGGACTATGTAGGTTTCCTAGCGGGCATGTGGACTATATAGATAACCTAGGGGGCACTTAGATTTGTAGGTTACCTAGCGGGCACTTGGACTATCTAGGTTACCTAGCAGGCACTTTGACTATCTAGATTAACTAACGGGCACTTGGACTATGTAGGTTGCCTAGCGGGCACTTGGATTATGTAGGTTCTCTATCGGGCACTTGGACTATGTAGGTTAACTAGCGGGCACTTGGACTGTCTAGGTTACCTAGCGGACACTTGGATTATCTAGGTTAACGAACGGGCACTTGGACTATGTACGTTACCTAGCCGCCACTTGGACTATCTAGGTTAGCTAACAGGCACTTGGACTATCTAGGTTCTCTAGCGGGCACTTGAAATATCTAGGTTACCTAGCTGGCACTTGGACTATGTAGGTCAACTAGCTGGCCCTTGGACTATCTCGGTTAGCTAACGGGCACTTAGATTATGTAGGTTAACTAGCGGGCACTTGGAATATGTAGGTTAACTAGAGGACACTTGCACTATTTAGGTTAACTAGCGGGCCCATGGACTATGTAGGTTTACTAGCGGGCCCTTGGACTATCTAGGTTCCCTAAAGGGCACTTGGACTATCCAAGTTACCGAACGGGCACTTGGACTATCTAGGTTACCTAGCGGGAATTTGGACAATGTTAGTTACCTAGCGGGCACTTGGACTATCTAGGTTACCTAAAGGGCAGTTGGACTATGTAGGCTACCTAGGGGGCCCTTGGACGATCTAGGTTACCTAGCGGGTTCTTGAACTATCTAGGTTAACTAGCGGGCACTTGCACTATCTAGGTTAACTAGCGGACCTTGGACTATGTATGTTAACTAGCGGGCCCTTGGACTATGTATGTTAACTAGCGGGCACTTGGATGATCTAGGTTAACTAGAGGGCACTTGGACTATGTAGGTTTCCTAGCGGGCATGTGGACTATATAGATAACCTAGGGGGCACTTAGATTTGTAGGTTACCTAGCGGGCACTTGGACTATCTAGGTTACCTAGCAGGCACTTTGACTATCTAGATTAACTAACGGGCACTTGGACTATGTAGGTTGCCTAGCGGGCACTTGGATTATGTAGGTTCTCTATCGGGCCCTTGGACTATGTAGGTTAACTAGCGGACAATTGGACGATCTAGGTTAACTAGCGGACACTTGCACTATGTAGGTTACCTAGCGGGCACTTGGACTATCTAGGTTAACTAGCGGGCACTTTGATTATGTAGGTTAACTAGCGGGCACTTGCACTCTCTAGGTTACCTAGCGGGCACTTTGACTATGTACCTTCCCTAGCGGGCACTTGGACTATCTACGTTAACTAGCGGGCACTTGGACGATGTAGGCTAACTAACGGGCACTTGGACTATCAAAGTTAACAAGCGAGCCCTTGGACTATGTAGGTTAACTAGCGGGCCCTTGGACTATCTAGGTTACCTAGATAGCACTTGGACTATATAGGTTCCCTAGCGTGCACAAGGACTTCTAGGTTAACGAACGGGCACTTGGACTGTCTAGGTTACATAGCGGGCACTTGGATTTCTAGTTTAACGAACGGGCACTTGGACTATGTATGTTGCCTAGCGGGCACTTGGACTATCTAGGTTAGGTAACGGGCACTTTGACTATCTAGGTTACCTAGCGAGAACTTGGACATGTAGGTTACCTAGCAGGCACTTGGACTATCTAGGTTACCTAACGGGCACTTTCACTATCTAGGTTACCTAGCGGGCACTTGGACTATGTAGGTTACCTAGCGGGCACTTAGACTATCTAGGTTAACGAACGGGCACTTGGACTATGTAGGTAACCTAGCGGGCACTTGGACTGTCTAGGTTACCTAGCGGGCACATTGACTATCTAGGTTAATTAGCAGACCTTCGACTATGTAGGTTAACTAGTGGGCCCGTGGACTATGTAGGTTAACAATCAGGCACATGGACTATCTAGGTTTCCTAGCAGGCACTTGGACTATGTATATACCCTAGCGCGCACTTGGATTATCTAGGTTACCTAGCGGGCACTTGGAATATGTACGTCCCCTAGTGGGCACTTGGACTATCTAGGTTAACTAACGGGCACGAGACTATCTAGGTTAACTAGCGGGCACTTGGACTATCTAGGTTACCTAGCAGGCACTTGGATTATGAAGGATCCCTAGCGGGCACTTGGACTATCTAGGTTAACTAGGGGGCACTTGGACTATGTTGGTTAACTAGCGGACACTTGCACGATCTAGGTTAACTGGCGGGCCCTTACACTATGTAGGTTAACTAGCGGGCCCATGGATTATTTAGTTTTACTAGCAGGCTCTTGGACTATCTAGGTTAACTAGCTAGCGGGCACTTGGACTATGTAGTTTCCCTAGCGTGCATTTGGACAATTTAAGTTACCAAGCGGGAACATGGACTATGTAGCTTACCTAGCGGCCACTTGGACTATCTAGGTTACCTAGCAGGCACTTTGACTATCTAGGTAAACTAACGGGCACTTGGACTATGTAGGTTGCCTAGCGGGCATTTGGACTGTGTAGGTTCCCTAGCGGGAACTTGGAATATGTAGGTTCCCTATCGGGCACTTAGATTATGTAGGTTAACTAGCGGGCACTTGGACTGTCTAGGTTACCTAGCAGGCACTTGGATTATCTAGATTAATGAAAGGGCACTTGGACTATTTAGGTTACCTAGCCGCCACTTGGACTATCTAGGTTAGCTAGGGGGCACTTGTACTATCTAGGTTACCTAGCTGGCACTTGGACTATGTAGGTCAACTAGCGGGCCCTTCTACTACCTAGGTTAGCTAACGGGAACTTAGATTATGTCAGTTAACTAGCGGGCACTTGGAATATGTAGGTTAACTAGCGGACACTTGCACTATGTAGGTTAACTATCGGGCCCATGGACTATGTAGGTTTACTAGCGGGCCTTTGGACTATCTAGGTTACCGAACGGGCACTTGGACTATCTAGGTTACCTAGCGGGCACTTGGACTATGTAGGCTAACTAGGGGGCCCTTGGACGATCTAGGTTACCTAGCGGGCACATGGACTATGTACGTTCCCTAGCGGGCACTTGGACTATCTATGTTAACTAGCGGGCACTTGGATGATCTAGGTTAACTAGCGGGCACTTGGACTATCAAATTTAACAAGTGATGCCTTGGAATATGTAGGTTAACTAGCCGGCTCTTGGACTATCTAGGTTACCTAACGCGCATTTGGACTATATAGGTTACCTAGCGGGCACTTGGACTATGTAGGTTACCTAGTGGGCACTTGAACTATCTAGGTTAACGAACGGGCACTTGGAATATGCAGGTAACCTAGCGGGCACTTGGACTGTCTAGGTTACCTAGAAAGCACTTGGACTTCTAGGTTAACGAACGGGCTCTTGGACTATGTAGGTTGCCTAGCGGGAACTTGGACTATCTAGGTTACCTAACGGGCACTTTGACTAACTAGGTTACATAGCGGACACTTGGACTATGTAGTTTAACTAGCGAGCACTTGGACTCTAGGTTACCTAGCGGGCACTTGGACTATCTAGGTTACCTAGCGGGTCCTTGGACTATGTAGATTTCCTAGCGAGCACTTGGACTATCTAGGTTACCGAACGGGCACTTGGACTATGTAGGCAACCTAGCGGGCACTTGGACAACCTAGGTTAACGAAAGGGCACTTGGAATATGTAGGTTACCTAGCGGGCACTTGGACTATGTAGGATCCGTATCGGACAATTGGACTACTTAGGTTACCTAGCGGGCACTTGGACTATCTAGGTTAACTAGCGGACCTTGGACTATGTATGTTAACTAGCGGGCCCTTGGACTATGTATGTTAACTAGCGGGCACTTGGATGATCTAGGTTAACTAGAGGGCACTTGGACTATGTAGGTTTCCTAGCGGGCATGTGGACTATATAGATAACCTAGGGGGCACTTAGATTTGTAGGTTACCTAGCGGGCACTTGGACTATCTAGGTTACCTAGCAGGCACTTTGACTATCTAGATTAACTAACGGGCACTTGGACTATGTAGGTTGCCTAGCGGGCACTTGGATTATGTAGGTTCTCTATCGGGCACTTGGACTATGTAGGTTAACTAGCGGGCACTTGGACTGTCTAGGTTACCTAGCGGACACTTGGATTATCTAGGTTAACGAACGGGCACTTGGACTATGTACGTTACCTAGCCGCCACTTGGACTATCTAGGTTAGCTAACAGGCACTTGGACTATCTAGGTTCTCTAGCGGGCACTTGAAATATCTAGGTTACCTAGCTGGCACTTGGACTATGTAGGTCAACTAGCTGGCCCTTGGACTATCTCGGTTAGCTAACGGGCACTTAGATTATGTAGGTTAACTAGCGGGCACTTGGAATATGTAGGTTAACTAGAGGACACTTGCACTATTTAGGTTAACTAGCGGGCCCATGGACTATGTAGGTTTACTAGCGGGCCCTTGGACTATCTAGGTTCCCTAAAGGGCACTTGGACTATCCAAGTTACCGAACGGGCACTTGGACTATCTAGGTTACCTAGCGGGAATTTGGACAATGTTAGTTACCTAGCGGGCACTTGGACTATCTAGGTTACCTAAAGGGCAGTTGGACTATGTAGGCTACCTAGGGGGCCCTTGGACGATCTAGGTTACCTAGCGGGTTCTTGAACTATCTAGGTTAACTAGCGGGCACTTGCACTATCTAGGTTACCTAGCGGGCACTTGGATTATGTACGTTCCCTAGCAGGCACTTGAACAATCTATGTTAACTAGCGGGCACTTGGAATATGTAGGTTAACTAGTGGACACTTATACTATGTAGGTTACCTAGCAGGCACTTGGACGATCTAGGTTAACTAGCAGGCACTTGGACTTCTAGGTTAACGAACGGGCTCTTGGACTATGTAGGTACCTAGTGGGCACTTGGACTATCTAGGTTAGGTAACGGGAACTTGGACTATCTAGGTTACCTAGCGCGAATTTGGACAATGTAAGTTACCTAGCGGGCACTTAGACTATCTAGGTTACCTAACGGGCACTTTGAATATCTAAGTTACATAGCGGGCACTTGGACTATGTAGGTTAAATAGCGAGCACTTGGACTCTAGGTTACCTAGTGGGAACTTGGACTATCTAGGTTACCTAGCGGACTAGGTAACTACCCTTGGACTATGTACGTTTCCTAGCGGGCACTTGGACTATGTAGGTTAACGAACGGGCACTTGGACTATGTAGGTAACCTAGCGGGCACTTGGGGAGTCTAGGTTACCTAGCAGGCACTTGGACTATCTAGGTTAACGAACGGGCACTTGGACTATGTAGGTTACCTAGCGGGCACTTGGACTATGTAGTATCCCTATCGGACATTTGGACTACTTTGGTTACCTAGCGGGCACTTGGACTATCTAGGTTAACTAGCGGGCACTTGGACTATCTAGGTAAACTAGCGGGCCCTTGTACTATATAGGTTAACTAGCGAGCACTTGGACTATCTAGGTTATATAGCTGACCTTGGACTATGTAGGTTTCCTTGCGGGCATTTGGACTATGTCGGGTACCTAGCGGGCACTTGGACTATGTAGGTTCCCTAATGGGAACTTGGACTATGTAGGTTCCCTAGCGGTCACGTGGACTATGTAGACTTCCTAGAAGGCACTTGGACTATGTAGGTTAACAGGCGGGCAAATGGACTTTCCAGGTTACCAAGCGGACACTTGGACTATCTAGGTTAACCAACGGATACTTGGACTATGTAGGTTAGCTATCAGGCACTTGGACTATCTTGGTTACCTAGCAGGCACTTGGACTATGTAGGTTACCTAGCGGACCCTTGGACGATTTAGGTTAACTACGGGCACTTGGACGATATAGGTTAACTAGCGGGCCCTTGGAATATCTAGGTTAACTAGCGGGCACTTGAACTACGTAGTTTCCCTAGAGGGCATTTGGATTATTTAGGTTACCTAGTGGGCACTTGGACTATGTAGGTTACCTAGCGGGCACTTGGACTACGTAGGTCAACTACAAGGCACTTGGACTATCAAGGTTACCTAGCGGGCCCTTGGACTATGTAGGTTAGCAGCGGGCACTTGGACTATCTAGGTAAAGAACGTGCACTTGGACTATGTAGGTAACCTAGCGGGCACTTGGACTGTCTAGGATACCTAGCGGGCACTTGGACTATCTAGGTTAACGAACGGGCACTTGGACTATGTAGGTTAACTAGCGGACACTTCGAATATCTAGGTTAGCTAACGGGCAATTGGACTATCTAGGTTACCTAGCGGGCACTTGGACTATGTAGGTTCCCTAGCGGGCACTTGGACTATTTAGGTTACCTAGCAGGCACTTTGACTATCTAGTTTAACTAACCGACACTTGGACTATGAAGGTTGCCTAGCGAGCACTTGGACTATATAGGTTCCCTAGCGGGCACTTGGACTATGTAGGTTCCCTATCGGGTACTTGGACTGTCTAGGTTAACTAGTGGGAAATTGGACTGTCTAGCTTACCTAGTGGGCACTTGGATTATGTACGTTCCGTAGCGGGCACTTGGGCTATCTACGTTAGCTAGCGGGCACTTGGACTATGTAGGTTAACGAACGGACACTTGGAATATGTAGGTTAGCTATCAGGCACTTGGACTATCTAGGTTACCTAGCAGGCCCTTGGACTATGTAGGTTACCTAGCGGACACTTGGACGATTTAGGTTAACTATCGGGCACTTGGACTATCTAGGTTAACTAGCGGGCCCTTGGACTATGTAGTTTTCCTAGCGGGCATTTGGATTATTTAGGTTACCTAGTGGGCACTTGGACTATGTAGGTTACCTAGCGGGCACTTGGACTACGTAGGTTAACTACAAGGCACTTGGACTATCAAGGTTACCTAGCGGGCCCTTGGACTATGTAGCTTTCCTAGCGGGCACTTGGACTACGTAGGTTAACTACAAGGCACTTGGACTATCAAGGTTACCTAGCGGGCACTTGGACTATGTAGGTTCCCTAGCGGGCACTTGGACTATTTAGGTTACCTAGCAGGCACTTTCACTATCTAGGTTAACTAACGGGCACGTGGACTATGAAGGTTGCCTAGCGAGCACTTGGACTATGTAGGTTCCCTAGCGGGCACTTGGACTATGTAGGTTCCCTATCGGGTACTTGGACTGTCTAGGTTAACTAGTGGGCAATTGTACTGTCTAGGTTACCTAGTGGGCACTTGGGCTATGTACGTTCCCTAGCGGGCACTTGGGCTATCTACGCTAGCTAGTGGGCACTTGGACTATGTAGGTTAACGAACGGGCACTTGGACTATGTAGTTTACCTAGCAGGCACTTGGACTATGTAGGTTAACTAGCGGGCACTTGCACTCTTTGGTTACCTAGCGGGCACTTGGACTATGTACATTCCCTAGCGGGCCCTTGGGCTATCTATGTTAACTAGCGGGCACTTGGACTATGTAGGTTCCCTAGCGGTCACGTGGACTATGTAGACTTCATAGAAGGCACTTGGACTATGTAGGTTAAGAGGCGGGCACTTGGACTATCCAGGTTACCAAGCGGACACTTGGACTATGTAGGTTACCCAATGGGAACGTGGACTATCAAGGTTAACGAAGGGACACTTCGACTATGTAGGTTAGCTATCGGACACTTGGACGATTTAGGTTAACTATCGGCACTTGAACTATCTAGGGTAACTAGCGGGCCCTTGGACTATCTAGGTTAACTAGCGGGCACTTGAACTATGTAGTTTCCCTAGCGGGCATTTGGATTATTTAGGTTACCTAATGGGCACTTGGACTATGTAGGTTACCTAGCGGGCACTTGGACTACGTAGGTTAACTACAAGGCACTTGGACTATCAAGATTGCCTAGCGGGCCCTTGGACTATGTAGGTTACCAGCGGGCACTTGGACTATCTAGGTTAACGAACGTGCACTTGGACTATGTAAGTAGCCTAGCGGGCACTTGCACTGTCTAGGTTACCTAGCGGGCACTTGGACTATCTAGGTTAACGAACGGGCACTTGGACTATGTAGGTTAACTAGCGGACACTTCGAATATCTAGGTTAGCTAACGGGCAATTGGACTATCTAGGTTACCTAGCGGGCACTAGGACTATGTAGGTTCCCTAGCGGGCACTTGGACTATTTAGGTTGCCTAGCAGGCACTTTGACTATCTAGGTTAACTAACGGACACTTGGACTATGAAGGTTGCCTAGCGAGCACTTGGACTATGTAGGTTCCCTAGCGGGCACTTGTACTATGTAGGTTCCAGAGCGGGCACTTGGACTATCTAGGTTCCCTAGCGGGCACTTGTATTATGTAGGTTAAATAGCGGACACCTGGACGATCTAGATTAACTAGCGGGTACTTGGACTATGTAGGTTAACTAGCGGGCCCTTGAACTATGTACATTAACTAGCGGCACTTTGACTATCTACGTTAACTAGCGGGCCCTTGGACTATGTAGATTCACTAGCGGGCACTTGGACTACGTAGTTTCCCTAGCGGGTACTTGGACTCTGTATGTTCCCTACGGACACTTGAACTATGTAAGTTAACTACCGGGCACTTGGACTATGTAGGTTAATTAGCGCGCCCTTGGACTATCTAGGTTACCTAGGGGGCACTTGGACTATGTAGGTTAAGTACCGGGCACTTGCACTATCTAAGTTACCGAACGGGCATTTCGACTATGTAGGTAACCTAGCGGGCACTTGGACAGTCTAGGTTACCTAGCGGGCACTTGGACTTCAAGTTAACGAATGGGCACTTGGACTATGTATATTGCATAGCGGGCAATTGGACTATCTAGGTTAGGTAACGGGCACTTGGACTATCTAGGTTACCTAGTGGGAAATTGGACTATGTAGGTTACCTAGCGGACACTTGGACTATCTAGGTTACTTAACGGCACTTGGACTATCTAGGTTTCTTAGCGGGCACTTGTACTATGTAGGTTAACTAGCGAGCACTTGGACTATCTAGGTTAACTAGAGGGCACATGGACTATCTAGGTTACTTAGCTGGCACTTGGACTATGAAGGTTCCCTAGCGGGCACTTGGATTATCTAGGTTACCTAGCGGGCACTTGGACTATGTATGTCAACTAGCGGGCCCTTGGACTATCTAGGTTAGCTAACTGGCACTTGGACTATGTAGGTTAACTAGCGGACACTTGCACGATCTAGGTTAACTAGCGGGCTCTTGCACTATGTAGGTTAACTAGCGGGCCCATTGACTATGTTGTTTAACTAGCGGGCACTTGGACGATATAGGTTAACTAGCGGGCACTTGGAGGATATAGATTAACTAGCGGGCACTTGGATTATCTAGGTTACCTTGCGGGCACTTGGACTATGTAGGTTCCCTAGCGGGTATTTGGACTATATAGATAACCTAGCGGGCACATAGACTTTATAGGTTACCTAGCGTGCCCTTCGACTATGTAGGTTAACTAGCGGGCCCTTGGACTATGTAGGTTACCTAGCGGGCACTTGGACGATCTAGGTTAACTAGCGGGTACTTGGACTATGTTGGTTAACTAGCGGGCCCGTGGACTATGTAGATTAACTTGCGGCACTTGAACTATCTACGTTAACTAGTGGGCCCTTGGACTATGTAGATTCCCTAGCGGGCATTTGGACTATATAGATAACCTAGGGGGCACTTAGACTTTGTAGGTTACCTAGTGGGCAGTTGGAATTTCTAGGTTACCTAGCTGGCACTTGAACTATCTACGTTACCTAGCGGGTTCTTGGAGTATGTAGGTTACCTAGCGGGCTGTTGGACTATCTAGGTTACCAAGATGGCACTTGGACTATCTAGGTTAACTAACGGGCACTTGGACTATGTAGGTTCCCTAAAGGGCCCTTGGACTATGTAAGTTCCCTAGCGGGTACTTGGACTATGTGCGTTTCCTGGCGGGCATTTGGACTATCTAGGTTACCTAACGGGCACTTGGACTATGTAGGTTCACTAGCGGGCACTTGGATTATGTAGGTTCCCTATTGGGAACTTGGACTATGTAGGTTAACTAGAGGCCATTTGGACTATGTTGGTTACCTAGCGGGCACTTGGACTATGTAGGTTCCCTATCGGGCACTTGGAGAATGTAGGTTCCCTATCGGGCACTTGGAGAATGTAGGTTAACTAGGGGGCACTAGGACTATGTAGGTTACCTAGTGGGCCTTTGGACTATCTAGGTTACCTAGCGGGCATTTGGACTATGTAGGCCCCCTAGCGGTCAATTGGACTATATAGATTACTTAGCGGGCACTTAGATTTTGTAGGTTACCAAGCGGGCACTTGGACTATCTAGGTTAACTAACGGGCAGTTGGACTATGTAGGTTCCCTAGCGGGCCGTTGGACTATTTATGTTCCCTAGCGGGCACTTGGACTATGTGGGTTCCCTAGCGGGCATTTGGACTATCTAGGTTACCTAATGGGCACTTGGACTATGTAGCTTCCCTAGCGGGCACTTGGACTATCTAGGTTAACTAGCGGGTATTTGGACTATGTAGTTTGCCTAGCGGGCCCTTGGACTATCTAGGTTACCTAGGGGGAACGTGGACTATGTAGGTTAACTAGTGGCCACTTGGACTATTTAGGTTGCCAAGCGGGCACTTGGACAATGTAGGTTACCTAGCGGGCACTTGGATTATGTAGGTTCCCTATTGGGCACTTGGACTATGTAGGTTAACTAGCGTGCACTTGGACTCTCTGGGTTACCTAGCGGGCACTTGGATAATCTAGGTTAACGAACGGGCACTTGGAGTATGTAGGTTACCTAGCCGCCACTTGGACTATCTAGGTTAGCTAACAGGCACTTGGACTATCTAGGTTCCCTAGCAGGCACTTGTACTATCTAGGTGACCTAGCTGGCACTTGGACTATGTAGGTCATCTAGCAGGCCCTTGGACTATCTAGGTTAGCTAACGGGCACATAGATTATGTAGGTTAACTAGCGGGCACTTGGAATATGTAGGTTAACTAGCGGACACTTGCAGTATGTAGGTTATCTAGCGGGCCCATGGACTATGTAGGTTTATTAGCGGGCCCTTGGACTATCTAGGTTCCCTAAAGGGCACTTGGACTATCTAGGTTACCGAACGGGCACTTGGACTATCTAGGTTACCTAGCAGGCACTTGGACAATGTAGGCTAACTAGGGGGCCCTTGGACGATCTAGGTTACCTAGCGGGTACTTGAACTATCTAGGAAAACTAGCGGGCACTTGCACTATCTAGGTTAACTAGCAGGCACTGGACTATGTACGTTCCCTAGCGGGCACTTGGAATATCTATGTTAACTAGCGGGCACTTGGAATATGTAGGTTAACTAGTGGACACTTGCACAATGTAGGTTACCTAGCAGGCACTTGGACTATCTAGGTTAACTAGAGGGCACTTGGCCTAACTAGGTTAACTAACGGGCACTTGGACTATGTAGGTTGCCTAGCGGGCACTTGGATTATCTAGGTTAACGAACGGGCACTTGGACTATGTACGTTACCTAGTCGCCACTTGGACTATCTAGGTTAGCTAACAGGCACTTGGACTATCTAGGTTCCCTAGCAGGCACTTGTACTATCTAGGTGACCTAGCTGGCACTTGGACTATGTAGGTCATCTAGCAGGCCCTTGGACTATCTAGGTTAGCTAACGGGCACATAGATTATGTAGGTTAACTAGCGGGCACTTGGAATATGTAGGTTAACTAGCGGACACTTGCAGTATGTAGGTTATCTAGCGGGCCCATGGACTATGTAGGTTTATTAGCGGGCCCTTGGACTATCTAGGTTCCCTAAAGGGCACTTGGACTATCTAGGTTACCGAACGGGCACTTGGACTATCTAGGTTACCTAGCAGGCACTTGGACAATGTAGGCTAACTAGGGGGCCCTTGGACGATCTAGGTTACCTAGCGGGTACTTGAACTATCTAGGAAAACTAGCGGGCACTTGCACTATATAGGTTACCTAGCGGGCACTGGACTATGTACGTTCCCTAGCGGGCACTTGGAATATCTATGTTAACTAGCGGGCACTTGGAATATGTAGGTTAACTAGTGGACACTTGCACTATGTAGGTTACCTAGCAGGCACTTGGACTATCTAGATTAAGTAGCGGGCACTTAGACTATCTAGGTTAACTAGCGTGCACTTGGACTATGTAGGTTCCTTAGCGGGCACTTGGACTATCTAGGTTGCCTAGCTGGCACTTGGAATATGTAGGTAAACTAGCGTGCCCTTGGACTATCTAGGTTACGTAGCAGGCACTTGGTATATAGGTTAACTAGCGGGCACTTGGACTATGTAGGTTAACTAGAGGACACTTGGACTATCTAGGTTAAATTGTGGACCATTGGACTATGTAGGTTAACTAGCGGCAACTTGGACGATCTAGGTTAACTAGCGGGCACTTGGACTATCAAAGGTAACAAGTGAGCCCTTTGACTATGTAGGTTAACTAGCGGCCCCTTGGACTATCTAGGTTACCTAGCGGGCACTTGGACTATATATGTTACTTAGCGGGCACTTGGACTATGTAAGTTACATATGGGCACTTGGACTATCTAGGTTAACGAACGGGCACTTGGAATATGCAGGTAACCTAGCGGGCACTTGGAATGTCTAGGTTACCTATCGGGCACTTGGACTTCTAGGTTAACGAACGAGCACTTGGACTATGTAGGTTGCTTAGCGGGCACTTGGACTATCTAGGTTAGGTAACGGGCACTTGGACTATCTAGGTTACCCAGCGGGAACTTGGACAATGTAGGTTACCTAGCAGGCACTTGGACTATCTCGTTAACTTGTGGACCCTTGGACTATGTAGGTTAACTAGCGGGCACTTGGACAATCTAGGTTAACTAGGGGGCACTTGGACGATCTAGGTTAACTAGCGAGCACTTGGACTATCAAAGGTAACAAGTGAGCCCTTTGACTATGTAGGTTAACTAGCGGCCCCTTGGACTATCTAGGTTACCTAGCGGGCACGTGGACTATATAGGTTACTTAGCGGGCACTTGGACTATGTAGGTTACCTAGTGGGCACTTGGACTATCTAGGTTAACGAACGGGCACTTGGAATATGCAGGTAACCTAGCGGGCACTTGGACTGTCTAGGTTACCTAACGGGCACTTGGACTTCTAGGTTAACGAACGGGCACTTGGACTATGTAGGTTGCTTAGCGGGCACTTGGACTATCTAGGTTAGGTAAAGGGCACTTTGAGTATCAAGGTTACCTAGCGGGATCTTGGACATTGTAAGTTACCTAGCGGGCAATTGGACTATCTAGGTTACCTAACGGGCACTTTGACTATCTAGGTTACATAGCGGGCACTTGGACTATCTAGGTTAACTAGCGGGCACTTGGATGATCAATGTTAACTAGCGGGCAATTGGACTATCTAGTTTAGCTAACGGGCACTTGGACTAAGTACGTCCCCTACTGGGCACCTGGACATTCTAGGTTAACTAACGGGCACTAGGACTATCTAGGTTAACTAGCGGGCACATGGACTATCTAGGTTACCTAGCTGGCACTTGAACTATCTACTTTACCTAGCGGGTTCTTGGAGTATGTAGGTTACCTAGAGGGCTGTTGGACTGTCTAGGTTACCAAGCGGGCACTTGGACTATCTAGGTTAACTAGCGTGCACTTGGACTATGTAGGTTCCTTAGCGGGCACTTGGACTATCTAGGTTGCCTAGCTGGCCCTTGGAATATGTAGGTTAACTAGCGTGCCCTTGGACTATCTAGGTTACGTAGCGGGCACTTGGTATATAGGTTAACTAGCGGGCACTTGGACTATGTAGGTTAACTAGAGGACACTTGGACTATCTAGGTTAAATTGTGGACCATTGGACTATGTAGGTTAACTAGGGGGCACTTGGACAATCTGGGTTAACTAGGGGGCACTTGGACGATCTAGGTTAACTAGCGGGCCTTGGACTATCAAAGGTAACAAGTGAGCCCTTTGACTATGTAGGTTAACTAGCGGCCCCTTGGACTATCTAGGTTACCTAGCGGGCACTTGGACTATATAGGTTACTTAGCGGGCACTTGGACTATGTAGGTTACCTATGGGCACTTGGACTATCTAGGTTAACGAATGGGCACTTGGAATATGCAGGTAACCTAGCGGGCACTTGGAATGTCTAGGTTACCTATCGGGCACTTGGACTTCTAGGTTAACGAACGGGCACTTGGACTATGTAGGTTGCTTAGCGGGCACTTGGACTATCTAGGTTAGGTAACGGGCACTTGGACTATCTAGGTTACCCAGTGGGAACTTGGACAATGTAGGTTACCTAGCAGGCACTTGGACTATCTAGGTTAACTTGTGGACCCTTGAACTATGTAGGTTAACTAGCGGGCACTTGGACAATCTAGGTTACCTAGCGGGCACGTGGACTATATAGGTTACTTAGCGGGCACTTGGACTATGTAGGTTACCTAGTGGGCACTTGGACTATCTAGGTTAACGAACGGGCACTTGGAATATGCAGGTAACCTAGCGGGCACTTGGACTGTCTAGGTTACCTAACGGGCACTTGGACTTCTAGGTTAACGAACGGGCACTTGGACTATGTAGGTTGCTTAGCGGGCACTTGGACTATCTAGGTTAGGTAAAGGGCACTTTGAGTATCAAGGTTACCTAGCGGGAACTTGGACATTGTAAGTTACCTAGCGGGCAATTGGACTATCTAGGTTACCGAACGGGCACTTTGACTATCGGGGTTACATAGCGGGCACTTGGACTATCTAGGTTAACTAGCGGGCACTTGGATGATCAATGTTAACTAGCGGGCAATTGGACTATCTACTTTAGCTAACGGGCACTTGGACTAAGTACGTCCCCTACTGGGCACCTGGACACTCTAGGTTAACTAACGGGCACTAGGACTATCTAGGTTAACTAGCGGGCACATGGACTATCTAGGTTACCTAGCTAGCACTTGAACTATCTACTTTACCTAGCGGGTTCTTGGAGTATGTAGGTTACCTAGCGGGCTGTTGGACTGTCTAGGTTACCAAGCGGGCACTTGGACTATCTAGGTTAACTAACGGGCACTTGGACTATGTAGGTTCCCTAGCGGGCCCTTGGACTATGTGGGTTTCCTGGCGGGCGTTTGGACTATCTAGGTTACCTAACGGGCACTTGGACTATGTAGGTTCCCAGCGGGCACTTGGATTATGTAGGTTCCCTATCGGGCACTTGGACTATGTAGGTTACCTAGAGGGCATTTGTACTATGTAGGTTACCTAGCGGGCACTTGGACTATCTAGGTTACCTACGGGGAACGTGGACTATGTAGGTTAACTAGTGGGCACTTGGACTATGTAGGTTGCCTAACGGGCACTTGGACTATGTAGGTTCCCTAGCGGGCACTTGGATTATGTAGGTTCCCTATCGGGCACTTGGACTATGTAGGTTAACTAGCGCGCACTTGGACTCTCTGTGTTACCTAGCGGGCATTTGGATTATCTAGGTTAACGAACGGGCACTTGGACTATGTAGGTTACCTAGCCGCCACTTGGACTATCTAGGTTAGCTAACAGGCACTTGGACTATTTAGGTTCCCTAGCGGGCACTTGTACTATCTAGGATACCTAGCTGGCACTTGGACTATGTAGGACAACTAGCGGGACCTTGGACTATCTAGGTTAGCTAACGGGCTCTTAGATTATGTAGGTTAACTAGCGGGCACTTGGAATATGTAGTTTAACTAGCGGGCCCATGGACTATGTAGGTGTACTAGCGGGCCCTTGGACTATCTAGGTTCCCTAAAGAGCACTTGGATTATCTAGGTTACCGAACGGGCACTTGGACTATCTAGGTTACCTAAAGGGCAGTTGGACTAAGTAGGCTAACTAGGGGGCCCTTGGACGATCTAGGTTAACTAGCGGGCACTTGCACTATCTAGGTTACCTAGCGGGCACTTGGACTATCTAGATTAACTAGCGGGCACTATCTATGTTAACTAGGGGACACTTGCACTATTTTAGGTTACCTAGCAGGCACTTAGACTATCTAGGTTAACTAGCGGGCACTTGGACTATGTAGGTTACCTATGGGCACTTGGACTAAGTACGTTCCCTAGCGGGCACTTGGGCTATCTACGTTCCCTAGAGGGCACTTGGACTATGTACGTAACCTAGTGGTCACTTGGACTGTCTAGGTTACCTAGCGGGAACTTGGACGATGTATGTTAATTAGCGGGCCATTGGTCTATGTAGGTTAACTAGAAGGCCTTTGGACTATGTAAGTTAACTAAAGGGCACTTTGATGATTCTGGTTAACTAGCGGGCACTTGGACTATCTAGGTTAACTAGAGGGCACTTGGACTATCTAGGTTAACTAGCGGGCGCTTGGACTGTGTAGGTTCCCTAGCGGGCATTTGGACTATATAGGTTACCTAGCGGGCACGTGGACTATGTAGGTTACCTAGCGGGCACTTAGACTATCTAGGTTAACTAGCGGGCACTTGGATTATCCAGGTTAACTAACGGGCACTTGGACTATGTATGGTCCAGAACGAGCAATTGGACTATGTAGGTTCCCTAGCGGGCACTTGGACTATCTCGGTTCCCTAAAGGGCACTTGGACAATCTAGGTTACCGAACGGGCACTTGGTCTATCTAGGTTACCTAGCGGGCACTCGGACTATGTAGGTTAACTAGCGGACAATTGGACGATCTAGGTTAACTAGCGGACACTTGCACTATGTAGGTTACCTAGTGGGCACTTGGACTATCTAGGTTAATTAGCGGGCACTTTGATTATGTAGGTTAACTAGCGGACACTTGCACTATGTAGGTTACCTAGCGGGCACTTTGACTATGTACCTTCCCTAGCGGGCACTTGGACTATCTACGTTTACTAGCGGGCACTTGGACTATGTAGGTTAACTAGAGGACACTTGGACTATCTAGGTTAACTAGCGGGGTCTTGGACGATGTAGGTTAACTAACGGGCACTTGGACTATCAAAGTTAACAAGCGAACCCTTGGACTATCTAGGTTACCTAGATAGCACTTGGACTATGTAGGTTCCCTAGCGTGCACTAGGACTTCTAGGTTAACGAACCAGTACTTGGACTGTCTACCTTACATAGCGGGCACTTGGACTTCTAGGTCAACGAACGGGCACTTGGACTATGTATGTTGCCTAGCGGGCACTTGGACTATCTTGGTTAGGTAATGGGCACTTTGACTATCTAGGTTACCTAGCGAGAACTTGGACATGTATGTTACCTAGCAGGCACTTGGACTATCTAGGTTACCTAACGGGCACTTTCACTATCTAGGTTACCTAGCGGGCACTTGGACTATGTAGGTTAACTAGCGGGCACTTGGACTATCTAGGTTACCTTGCGAGCACTTGGACTATCTTGGTTACCTAGCGGGTCCTTGGAATATGTAGGTTACCTAGCGGGCACTTGGACTATCTAGGTTAACGAACGGGCACTTGGACACTGTAGGTAACCTAGCGGGCACTTGGACTGTCTAGGTTACCTAGCGGGCACTTGGACTATGCATATACCCTAGTGCGCACTTGGATTATCTAGGTTACCTAGCGGGCACTTGGAATATGTACGTCCCCTAGTGGGCACTTGGACTATCTAGGTTAACTAGCGGGCACTTGGACTATCTAGGTTACCTAGCAGGCACTTGGATTATGAAGGATCCCTAGCGGGCACTTGGACTATCTAGGTTAACTAGCGGGCGCTTGGAATATGTAGGTTAACTAGCGGACACTTGCACGATCTAGGTTAACTAGCGGGCCCTTGCACTATGTAGGTTAACTAGCGGGCCCATGGATTATTTAGGTTTACTAGCAGGCACTTGGACTATCTAGGTTAACTAGCGGGTGCTTGGACTATGTAGTTTCCCTAGCGGGCATTTTGACAATTTAAGTTACCAAGCGGGAACATGGACTATGTAGCTTACCTAGCGGGCACTTGGACTATCTAGGTTACCTAGCAGGCACTTTGACTATCTAGGTTAACTAACGGGCACTTGGACTATGTAGGTTGCCTAGCGGGCACTTGGACTGTGTAGGTTCCCTAGCGGGCACTTGGATTATGTAGGTTCCCTATCGGGCACTTAGATTATGTAGGTTAACTAGCGGGCACTTGGACTGTCTGGTTACCTAGCAGGCACTTGGATTATCTAGGTTAACGAAAGGGCACTTGGACTATTTAGGTTACCTAGCCGCCACTTGGACTATCTAGGTTAGCTATGGGGCACTTGTACTATCTAGGTTACCTAGCTGGCACTTGGACTATGTAGGTCAACTATCGGGCCCATGGACTATGTAGGTTTACTAGCGGGCCCTTGGACTATCTAGGTTACCGAACGGGCACTTGGACTATCTAGGTTACCTAGCGGGCACTTGGACTATGTAGGCTAACTAGGGGGCCCTTGGACGATCTAGGTTACCTACCGGGCACATGGACTATGTACGTTCCCTAGCGGGCACTTGGACTATCTATGTTAACTAGCGGGCACTTGGAATATGTAGGTTAACTAGCGGAATCTTGCACTATGCAGGTTACCTAGCAGGAACTTGGACTATCTAGGTTAACTAGCGGGCACTTGGACTATGTAGGTTGCCTAACGGGAACTTGGATTATGTAGGTTCCCTATCGGGCACTTGGACTATGTAGGTTAACTAGCGGGGACTTCGACTGTCTAGGTTACCTAGCGGGCACTTGGATTATCTAGGTTAACGAACGGGCACTTGGACTATGTAGGTTACCTAGCCGCCACTTGGACTATCTAGGTTAGCTAACAGGCACTTGGACTATCTAGGTTCCCTAGCGGGCACTTGTACTATCTAGGTTACCTAGCTGGCACTTGGACTATGTAGGTCAACTAGCAGGCCCTTGGATTATCTCGGTTAGCTAACGGGCACTTAGATTATGTAGGTTAACTAGCGGGCACTTGGAACATGTAGGTTAACTAGCAGACACTTGCACTATGTAGGTTTACTAGCGGGCCCTTGGACTATCTAGGTTCCCTAAAGTGCACTTGGATTATCTATGTTAACTAGAGGGTACTTGGAATATGTACGTTAACTAGCGGACACTTGCACTATGTAGGTTACCTAGCAGGCACTTGGACTATCTAGGTTAACTAGCGGGCACATGGACTACGTAGGCAAACTAGGGGGCCCTTGGACAATCAAGGTTACCTAGCGGGTACTTGAACTATCTAGGTTAACTAGGGGCACTTGCACTTTCTGGGTTACCTAGCGGGCACTTGGACTATGTATGTTCCCTAGCGGGCACTTGGATTATCTATGTTAACTAGAGGACACTTGGACTATCTAGGTTAACTAGAGGGCACTTGGAATATGTAGGTTAACTAGCAGGCACTTGGACAATCTAGGTTAACTAGCGGGCACTTGGATGATCTAGGTTAACTAGCGGGCACTTGGACTATCAAAGTTAACAAGTGATGCCTTGGACTATGTAGGTTAACTAGCCGGACCTTGGACTATCTAGGTTACCTAGCGGGCACTTGGACTATCTAGGTTAACGAACGGGCACTTGGAATATGCAGGTAACCTAGCGGGCACTTGGACAGTCTAGGTTACCTAGAGAGCACTTGGACTTCTAGGTTAACGAACGGGCTCTTGGACTATGTAGGTTGCCTAGCGGGCACTTGGACTATCTAGGTTACCTAACGGGCACTTTGACTAACTAGGTTACATAGCGGGCACTTGGACTATGTAGTTTAACTGGCGAGCACTTGGACTCTAGGTTACCTAGCGGGCACTTGGATTATCTAGGTTACCTAGCAGGTCCTTGTACTATGTAGGTTTCCTAACGAGCACTTGGACTATCTAGGTTAACGAACGGGCACTTGGACTATGTAGGTTGCTTAGCGGGCACTTGGACTAACTAGGTTAGGTAAAGGGCACTTTGAGTATCAAGGTTACCTAGCGGGATCTTGGACATTGTAAGTTACCTAGCGGGCAATTGGACTATCTAGGTTACCTAACGGGCACTTTGACTATCTAGGTTACATAGCGGGCACTTGGACTATCTAGGTTAACTAGCGGGCACTTGGATGATCAATGTTAACTAGCGGGCAATTGGACTATCTAGTTTAGCTAACGGGCACTTGGACTAAGTACGTCCCCTACTGGGCACCTGGACACTCTAGGTTAACTAACGGGCACTAGGACTATTAGGTTAACTAGAGGGCACATGGACTATCTAGGTTACCTAGCTGGCACTTGAACTATCTACTTTACCTAGTGGGTTCTTGGAGTATGTAGGTTACCTAGAGGGCTGTTGGACTGTCTAGGTTACCAAGCGGGCACTTGGACTATCTAGGTTAACTAGCGTGCACTTGGACTATGTAGGTTCCTTAGCGGGCACTTGGACTATCTAGGTTGCCTAGCTGGCCCTTGGAATATGTAGGTTAACTAGCGTGCCCTTGGACTATCTAGGTTACGTAGCGGGCACTTGGCATATAGGTTAACTAGCGGGCACTTGGACTATGTAGGTTAACTAGAGGACACTTGGACTATCTAGGTTAAATTGTGGACCATTGGACTATGTAGGTTAACTAGCGGGCACTTGGACGATCTAGGTTAACTAGCGGGCCTTGGACTATCAAAGGTAACAAGTGAGCCCTTTGACTATGTAGGTTAACTAGCGGCCCCTTGGACTATCTAGGTTACCTAGCGGGCACTTGGACTATATAGGTTACTTAGCGGGCACTTGGACTATGTAGGTTACCTATGGGCACTTGGACTATCTAGGTTAACGAATGGGCACTTGGAATATGCAGGTAACCTAGCGGGCACGTGGAATGTCTAGGTTACCTAGCGGGCACTTGGACTTCTAGGTTAACGAACGGGCACTTGGACTATGTAGGTTGCTTAGCGGGCACTTGGACTATCTAGGTTACCCAGCGGGAACTTGGACAATGTAGGTTACCTAGCAGGCACTTGGACTATCTAGGTTAACTTGTGGACCCTTGGACTATGTAGGTTAACTAGCGGGCACTTGGACAATCTAGGTTAACTAGGGGGCACTTGGACGATCTAGGTTAACTAGCGGGCACTTGGACTATCAAAGGTAACAAGTGAGCCCTTTGACTATGTAGGTTAACTAGCGGCCCCTTGGACTATCTAGGTTACCTAGCGGGCACGTGGACTATATAGTTTACTTAGCGGGCACTTGGATTATGTAGGTTACCTAGTGGGCACTTGGACTATCTAGGTTAACGAACGGGCACTTGGAATATGCAGGTAACCTAGCGGGCACTTGGACTGTCTAGGTTACCTAACGGGCACTTGGATTTCTAGGTTAAAGAACGGGCACTTGGACTATGTAGGTTGCTTAGCGGGCACTTGGACTATCTAGGTTAGGTAAAGGGCACTTTGAGTATCAAGGTTACCTAGCGGGAACTTGGACATTGTAAGTTACCTAGCGGGCAATTGGACTATCTAGGTTACCTAACGGGCACTTTGACTATCTAGGTTACATAGCGGGCACTTGGACTATCTAGGTTAACTAGCGGGCATTGGATGATCAATGTTAACTAGCGGGCAATTGGACTATCTAGTTTAGCTAACGGGCACTTGGACTAAGTACGTCCCCTACTGGGCACCTGGAAACTCTAGGTTAGCTAACGGGCACTAGGACTATCTAGGTTAACTAGCGGGCACATGGACTATCTAGGTTACCTAGCTGGAACTTGAACTATCTACTTTACCTAGCGGGTTTTTGGAGTATGTAGGTTACCTAGCGGGCTGTTGGACTGTCTAGGTTACCAAGCGGGCACTTGGACTATCTAGGTTAACTAACGGGCACTTGGACTATGTAGGTTCCCTAGCGGGCCCTTGGACTATGTGGGTTTCCTGGCGGGCGTTTGGACTATCTAGGTTACCTAACGGGCACTTGGACTATGTAGGTTCCCAGCGGGCACTTGGATTATGTAGGTTCCCTATCGGGCACTTGGACTATGTAGGTTACCTAGTGGGCATTTGTACTATGTAGGTTACCTAGCGGGCACTTGGACTATCTAGGTTACCTACGGGGAACGTGGACTATGTAGGTTAACTAGTGGGCACTTGGACTATGTAGGTTGCCTAACGGGCACTTGGACTATGTAGGTTACCTAGCGGGCACTTGGATTATGTAGGTTCCCTATCGGGCACTTGGACTATGTAGGTTAACTAGCGCGCACTTGGACTCTCTGTGTTACCTAGCGGGCATTTGGATTATCTAGGTTAACGAACGGGCACTTGGACTATGTAGGTTACCTAGCCGCCACTTGGACTATCTAAGTTAGCTAACAGGCACTTGGACTATTTAGGTTCCCTAGCGGGCACTTGTACTATCTAGGATACCTAGCTCGCACTTGGACTATGTAGGACAACTAGCGGGACCTTGGACTATCTAGGTTAGCTAACGGGCTCTTAGATTATGTAGGTTAACTAGCGGGCACTTGGACTATGTAGGTGTACTAGCGGGCCCTTGGACTATCTAGGTTTCCTAAAGAGCACTTGGATTATCTAGGTTACCGAACGGGCACTTGGACTATCTAGGTTACCTAAAGGGCAGTTGGAATATGTAGGCTAACTAGGGGGCCCTTGGACGATCTAGGTTAACTAGCGGGCACTTGCACTATCTAGGTTACCTAGCGGGCACTTGGACTATCTAGGTTAACTAGCGGGCACTATCTATGTTAACTAGGGGACACTTGCACTATTTTAGGTTACCTAGCAGGCACTTAGACTATCTAGGTTAACTAGCGGGCACTTGGACTATGTAGGTTACCTATGGGCACTTGGACTAAGTACGTTCCCTAGCGGGCACTTGGGCTATCTACGTTCCCTAGAGGGCACTTGGACTATGTACGTAACCTAGTGGTCACTTGGACTGTCTAGGTTACCTAGCGGGAACTTGGACGATGTATGTTAATTAGCGGCTCATTGGTCTATGTAGGTTAACTAGAAGGCCTTTGGACTATGTAAGTTAACTAAAGGGCACTTTGATGATTCTGGTTAACTAGCGGGCACTTGGACTATCTAGGTTAACTAGCGGGCACTTGGACTATCTATGTTAACTAGCGGGCGCTTGGACTGTGTAGGTTCCCTAGCGGGCATTTGGACTATATAGGTTACCTAGCGGGCACGTGGACTATGTAGGTTACCTAGCGGGCACTTAGACTATCTAGGTTAACTAGCGGGCACTTGGATTATCCAGGTTAACTAACGGGCACTTGGACTATGTATGGTCCAGAGCGAGCAATTGGACTATGTAGGTTCCCTAGTGGGCACTTGGACTATCTCGGTTCCCTAAAGGGCACTTGGACAATCTAGGTTACCGAACGGGCACTTGGTCTATCTAGGTTACCTAGCGGGCACTTGGACTATGTAGGTTAACTAGCGGACAATTGGACGATCTAGGTTAACTAGCGGACACTTGCACTATGTAGGTTACCTAGCGGGCACTTGGAGTATCTAGGTTAACTAGCGGGCACTTTGATTATGTAGGTTAACTAGCGGACACTTGCACTATGTAGGTTACCTAGCGGGCACTTTGACTATGTACCTTCCCTAGCGGGCACTTGGACTATCTACGTTAACTAGCGGGCACTTGGACTATGTAGGTTAACTAGAGGACACTTGAACTATCTAGGTTAACTAGCGGGGTCTTGGACGATGTAGGTTAACTAACGGGCACTTGGACTATCAAAGTTAACAAGCGAACCCTTGGACTATCTAGGTTACCTAGATAGCACTTGGACTATGTAGGTTCCCTAGCGAGCACTAGGACTTCTAGGTTAACGAACGGGTACTTGGACTGTCTACCTTACATAGCGGGCACTTGGACTTCTAGGTCAACGAACGGGCACTTGGACTATGTATGTTGCCTAGCGGGCACTTGGACTATCTTGGTTAGGTAACGGGCACTTTGACTATCTAGGTTACCTAGCGATAACTTGGACATGTATGTTACCTAGCAGGCACTTGGACTATCTAGGTTACCTAACGGGCACTTTCACTATCTAGGTTACCTAGCGGGCACTTGGACTATGTAGGTTAACTAGCGGGCACTTGGACTATCTAGGTTACCTTGCGAGCACTTGGACTATCTAGGTTACCTAGCGGGTCCTTGGAATATGTAGGTTACCTAGCGGGCACTTGGACTATCTAGGTTAACGAACGGGCACTTGGACACTGTAGGTAACCTAGCGGGCACTTGGCTGTCTAGGTTACTAGGCGGGCACTTTGACTATCTAGGTTAATTAGCAGACCTTCGACTATATAGGTTAACTAGTGGGCCCGTGGACTATGTAGGTTAACAATGGGGCTCTTGGACGATCTAGGTTTCCTAGCAGGCACTTGGACTATGTATATACCCTAGTGCGCACTTGGATTATCTAGGTTACCTAGCGGGCACTTGGAATATGTACGTCCCCTAGTGGGCACTTGGACTATCTAGGTTAACTAATGGGCACGAGACTATCTAGGTTAACTAGCGGGCACTTGGACTATCTAGGTTACCAAGCAGGCACTTAGATTATGAAGGATCCCTAGCGGGCACTTGGACTATCTAGGTTAACTAGCGGGCACTTGGAATATGTAGGTTAACTAGCGGACACTTGCACGATCTAGGTTAACTAGCGGGCCCTTGCACTATGTAGGTTAACTAGCGGGCCCATGGATTATTTAGGTTTACTAGCAGGCACTTGGACTATCTAGGTTAACTAGCGGGGGCTTGGACTATGTAGTTTCCCTAGCGGGCATTTTGACAATTTAAGTTACCAAGCGGGAACATGGACTATGTAGCTTACCTAGCGGGCACTTGGACTATCTAGGTTACCTAGCAGGCACTTTGACTATCTAGGTTAACTAACGGGCACTTGGACTATGTAGGTTGCCTAGCGGGCACTTGGACTGTGTAGGTTCCCTAGCGGGCACTTGGATTATGTAGGTTCCCTATCGGACACTTAGATTATGTAGGTTAACTAGCGGGCACTTGGACTGTCTGGTTACCTAGCAGGCACTTGGATTATCTAGGTTAACGAAAGGGCACTTGGACTATTTAGGTTACCTAGCCTCCACTTGGACTATCTAGGTTAGCTAGGGGGCACTTGTACTATCTAGGTTACCTAGCTGGCACTTGGACTATGTAGGTCAACTAGCGGGCCCATGGACTATGTAGGTTTACTAGCGGGCCCTTGGACTATCTAGGTTACCGAACGGGCACTTGGACTATCTAGGTTACCTAGCGGGCACTTGGACTATGTAGGCTAACTAGGGGGCCCTTGGACGATCTAGTTTACCTACCGGGCACATGGACTATGTACGTTCCCTAGCGGGCACTTGGACTATCTATATTAACTAGCGGGCACTTGGAATATGTAGGTTAACTAGCGGAATCTTGCACTATGCAGGTTACCTAGCAGGAACTTGGACTATCTAGGTTAACTAGCGGGCACTTGGACTATGTAGGTTGCCTAACGGGAACTTGGATTATGTAGGTTCCCTATCGGGCACTTGGACTATGTAGGTTAACTAGCGGGGACTTCGACTGTCTAGGTTACCTAGCGGGCACTTGGATTATCTAGGTTGACGAACGGGCACTTGGACTATGTAGGTTACCTAGCCGCCACTTGGACTATCTAGGTTAGCTAACAGGCACTTGGACTATCTAGGTTCCCTAGCGGGCACTTGTACTATCTAGGTTACCTAGCTGGCACTTGGACTATGTAGGTCAACTAGCAGGCCCTTGGATTATCTCGGTTAGCTAACGGGCACTTAGATTATGTAGGTTAACTAGCGGGCACTTGGAACATGTAGGTTAACTAGCAGACACTTGCACTATGTAGGTTTACTAGCGGGCCCTTGGACTATCTAGGTTCCCTAAAGTGCACTTGGATTATCCATGTTAACTAGAGGGTACTTGGAATATGTACGTTAACTAGCGGACACTTGCACTATGTAGGTTACCTAGCAGGCACTTGGACTATCTAGGTTAACTAGCGTGCACATGGACTACGTAGGCAAACTAGGGGGCCCTTGGACGATCTAGGTTACCTAGCGGGTACTTGAACTATCTAGGTTAACTAGCGGGCACTTGCACTTTCTAGGTTACCTAGCGGGCACTTGGACTATGTACGTTCCCTAGCGGGCACTTGGATTATCTATGTTAACTAGAGGACACTTGGACTATCTAGGTTAACTAGAGGGCACTTGGAATATGTAGGTTAACTAGCAGGCACTTGGACAATCTAGGTTAACTAGCGGGCACTTGGATGATCTAGGTTAACTAGCGGGCCCTTGGACTATCAAAGTTAACAAGTGATGCCTTGGACTATGTAGGTTAACTAGCCGGCCCTTGGACTATCTAGGTTACCTAGCGGGCACTTGGACTATGTAGGTTACCTAGTGGGCACTTGAACTATCTAGGTTAACGAACGGGCACTTGGAATATGCAGGTTACCTAGCGGGCACTTGGACTATCTAGGTTAACTAGCAGGCACTTGGACTATCTAGGTCAACTAGCGAGCCCTTGTACTATATAGGTTAACTAGCGAGCACTTGGACTATCTAGGTTAACTAGCGGACCTTGGACTATGTAGGTTTCCTTGCGGGCATTTGGCCTATGTAGGTTACTTAGCGGTCACGTGGACTATGAAGACTTCCTAGAAGGCACTTGGACTATGTAGGTTAACAGGCGGGCACATGGACTATCCAGGTTACCAAGTGGGCACTTGGACTATGTAGGTTTCCCAATGGGCACTTGGACTATCTAGGTTAACGAACGGACACTTGGACTATGTAGGTTAGCTATCAGGTACTTGGACTATCTAGGTTACCTAGCAGGCACTTGGACTATGTAGGTTACCTATCGGACACTTGGACGATTAAGTTAACTACGGGCACTTGGACTATCTAGGTTAACTAGCGGGCCCTTGGAATATCTAGGTTAACTAGGGGGCCCTTGCACTATGTAGGTTAACTAGCGGGCCCATGGATTATTTAGGTTTACTAGCAGGCACTTGGACTATCTAGGTTAACTAGCGGGGGCTTGGACTATGTAGTTTCCCTAGCGGGCATTTTGACAATTTAAGTTACCAAGCGGGAACATGGACTATGTAGCTTACCTAGCGGGCACTTGGACTATCTAGGTTACCTAGCAGGCACTTTGACTATCTAGGTTAACTAACGGGCACTTGGACTATGTAGGTTGCCTAGCGGGCACTTGGACTGTGTAGGTTCCCTAGCGGGCACTTGGATTATGTAGGTTCCCTATCGGACACTTAGATTATGTAGGTTAACTAGCGGGCACTTGGACTGTCTGGTTACCTAGCAGGCACTTGGATTATCTAGGTTAACGAAAGGGCACTTGGACTATTTAGGTTACCTAGCCTCCACTTGGACTATCTAGGTTAGCTAGGGGGCACTTGTACTATCTAGGTTACCTAGCTTGCACTTGGACTATGTAGGTCAACTAGCGGGCCCATGGACTATGTAGGTTTACTAGCGGGCCCTTGGACTATCTAGGTTACCGAACGGGCACTTGGACTATCTAGGTTACCTAGCGGGCACTTGGACTATGTAGGCTAACTAGGGGGCCCTTGGACGATCTAGGTTACCTACCGGGCACATGGACTATGTACGTTCCCTAGCGGGCACTTGGACTATCTATGTTAACTAGCGGGCACTTGGAATATGTAGGTTAACTAGCGGAATCTTGCACGATGCAGGTTACATAGCAGGAACTTGGACTATCTAGGTTAACTAGCGGGCACTTGGACTATGTAGGTTGCCTAACGGGAACTTGGATTATGTAGGTTCCCTATCGGGCACTTGGACTATGTAGGTTAACTAGCGGGGACTTCGACTGTCTAGGTTACCTAGCGGGCACTTGGATTATCTAGGTTAACGAACGGGCACTTGGACTATGTAGGTTACCTAGCCGCCACTTGGACTATCTAGGTTAGCTAACAGGCACTTGGACTATCTAGGTTCCCTAGCGGGCACTTGTACTATCTAGGTTACCTAGCTGGCACTTGGACTATGTAGGTCAACTAGCAGGCCCTTGGATTATCTCGGTTAGCTAACGGGCACTTAGATTATGTAGGTTAACTAGCGGGCACTTGGAACATGTAGGTTAACTAGCAGACACTTGCACTATGTAGGTTTACTAGCGGGCCCTTGGACTATCTAGGTTCCCTAAAGTGCACTTGGATTATCTATGTTAACTAGAGGGTACTTGGAATATGTACGTTAACTAGCGGACACTTGCACTATGTAGGTTACCTAGCAGGCACTTGGACTATCTAGGTTAACTAGCGGACACATGGACTACGTAGGCAAACTAGGGGGCCCTTGGACGATCTAGGTTACCTAGCGGGTACTTGAACTATCTAGGTTAACTAGCGGGCACTTGCACTTTCTAGGTTACCTAGCGGGCACTTGGACTATGTACGTTCCCTAGCGGGCACTTGGATTATCTATGTTAACTAGAGGACACTTGGACTATCTAGGTTAACTAGAGGGCACTTGGAATATGTAGGTTAACTAGCAGGCACTTGGACAATCTAGGTTAACTAGCGGGCACTTGGATGATCTAGGTTAACTAGCGGGCCCTTGGACTATCAAAGTTAACAAGTGATGCCTTGGACTATGTAGGTTAACTAGCCGGCCCTTGGACTATCTAGGTTACCTAGCGGGCACTTGGACTATGTAGGTTACCTAGTGGGCACTTGAACTATCTAGGTTAACGAACGGGCACTTGGAATATGCAGGTTACCTAGCGGGCACTTGGACTATCTAGGTTAACTAGCAGGCACTTGGACTATCTAGGTCAACTAGCGAGCCCTTGTACTATATAGGTTAACTAGCGAGCACTTGGACTATCTAGGTTAACTAGCGGACCTTGGACTATGTAGGTTTCCTTGCGGGCATTTGGCCTATGTAGGTTACTTAGCGGTCTCGTGGACTATGTAGACTTCCTAGAAGGCACTTGGACTATGTAGGTTAACAGGCGGGCACATGGACTATCCAGGTTACCAAGTGGGCACTTGGACTATGTAGGTTTCCCAATGGGCACTTGGACTATCTAGGTTAACGAACGGACACTTGGACTATGTAGGTTAGCTATCAGGTACTTGGACTATCTAGGTTACCTAGCAGGCACTTGGACTATGTAGGTTACCTATCGGACACTTGGACGATTAAGTTAACTACGGGCACTTGGACTATCTAGGTTAACTAGCGGGCCCTTGGAATATCTAGGTAAACTAGGGGGCCCTTGCACTATGTAGGTTAACTAGCGGGCCCATGGATTATTTAGGTTTACTAGCAGGCACTTGGACTATCTAGGTTAACTAGCGGGGGCTTGGACTATGTAGTTTCCCTAGCGGGCATTTTGACAATTTAAGTTACCAAGCGGGAACATGGACTATGTAGCTTACCTAGCGGGCACTTGGACTATCTAGGTTACCTAGCAGGCACTTTGACTATCTAGGTTAACTAACGGGCACTTGGACTATGTAGGTTGCCTAGCGGGCACTTGGACTGTGTAGGTTCCCTAGCGGGCACTTGGATTATATAGGTTCCCTATCGGGCACTTAGATTATGTAGGTTAACTAGCGGGCACTTGGACTGTCTGGTTACCTAGCAGGCACTTGGATTATCTAGGTTAACGAAAGGGCACTTGGACTATTTAGGTTACCTAGCCTCCACTTGGACTATCTAGGTTAGCTAGGGGGCACTTGTACTATCTAGGTTACCTAGCTGGCACTTGGACTATGTAGGTCAACTAGCGGGCCCATGGACTATGTAGGTTTACTAGCGGGCCCTTGGACTATCTAGGTTACCGAACGGGCACTTGGACTATCTAGGTTACCTAGCGGGCACTTGGACTATGTAGGCTAACTAGGGGGCCCTTGGACGATCTAGGTTACCTACCGGGCACATGGACTATGTACGTTCCCTAGCGGGCACTTGGACTATCTATGTTAACTAGCGGGCACTTGGAATATGTAGGTTAACTAGCGGAATCTTGCACTATGCAGGTTACCTAGCAGGAACTTGGACTATCTAGGTTAACTAGCGGGCACTTGGACTATGTAGGTTGCCTAACGGGAACTTGGATTATGTAGGTTCCCTATCGGGCACTTGGACTATGTAGGTTAACTAGCGGGGACTTCGACTGTCTAGGTTACCTAGCGGGCACTTGGATTATCTAGGTTAACGAACGGGCACTTGGACTATATAGGTTACCTAGCCGCCACTTGGACTATCTAGGTTAGCTAACAGGCACTTGGACTATCTAGGTTCCCTAGCGGGCACTTGTACTATCTAGGTTACCTAGCTGGCACTTGGACTATGTAGGTCAACTAGCAGGCCCTTGGATTATCTCGGTTAGCTAACGGGCACTTAGATTATGTAGGTTAACTAGCGGGCACTTGGAACATGTAGGTTAACTAGCAGACACTTGCACTATGTAGGTTTACTAGCGGGCCCTTGGAATATCTAGGTTCCCTAAAGTGCACTTGGATTATCTATGTTAACTAGAGGGTACTTGGAATATGTACGTTAACTAGCGGACACTTGCACTATGTAGGTTACCTAGCAGGCACTTGGACTATCTAGGTTAACTAGCGGGCACTTGAACTATGTAGTTTCCCTAGAGGGCATTTGGATTATTTAGGTTACCTAGTGGGCACTTGGACTATGTAGGTTACCTAGTGGGCACTTGGACTACGTAGGTCAACTACAAGGCACTTGGGCTATCAAGGTTACCTAGCGGGCCCTTGGACTATGTAGGTTACCAGCGGGCACTTGGACTATCTAGGTTAACGAACGGGCACTTGGACTATGTGGGTTAACTAGCGCACACTTCGAATATCTAGGTTAGCTAACGGGCAATTGGACTATCTAGGTTACCTAGCGGGCACTTGGACTATGTAGGTTCCCTAGCGGGCACTTGGACTATTTAGGTTACCTAGCAGGCACTTTCACTATCTATGTTAATTAACGGGCACGTGGACTATGAAGTTTGCCTAGCGAGCACTTGGATTATGTAGGTTCCCTAGCGAGCACTTGGACTATGTAGGTTCCCTATCGGGTACTTGGACTGTCTAGGTTAACTAGCGGGCAATTGGACTGTCTAGGTTACCTAGTGGGCACTTCGACTATGTACTTTCCCTAGCGGGCACTTGGGCTATCTACGTTACCTAGCGGGCACTTGGACTATGTAGGTTAACGAACGGGCACTTGGACTATGTAGTTTACCTAGCAGGCACTTGGACTATGTAGGTTAACTAGCGGGCTCTTGCACTCTCTAGGTTACCTAGCGGGCACTTGGACTATGTACCTTCCCTAGCGGGCACTTGGACTATCTATGTTAACTAGCGGGCACTTGGACTATGTAGGTTCCCTAACGGGCACTTGGACTATGTAGGTTCCCTAGCGGTCACGTGGACTATGTAGACTTCATAGAAGGCACTTGGACTATGTAGGTTAACAGGCGGGCACTTGGACTATCCAGATTACCAAGCGGACACTTGGACTATGTAGGTTACCCAATGGGCACTTGGACTATCTAGGTTAACAAAGGGACATTTGGACTATGTAGGTTAGCTATCAGGCACTTGGACTATTTAGGAAACCTAGCAGGCACTTGGACTATGTAGGTTACCTATCGGACACTTGGACGATTTAGGTTAACTATCGGGCACTTGGACTATCTAGGTTAACTAGCGGGACCTTGGACTATCTAGGTTAACTAGCGGGCACTTGAACTATGTAGTTTCCCTAGCGGGCATTTGGATTATTTAGGTTACCTAGTGGGCACTTGGACTATGTAGGTTACCTAGCGGGCACTTGGACTACGTAGGTTAACTACAAGGCACTTGGACTATCAAGGTTACCTAGCGGGCCCTTGGACTATGTAGGTTACCAGCGGGCACTTGGACTCTCTAGGTTAACGAACGTGCACTTGGACTATGAAGGTAACCTAGCGGGCACTTGGACTGTCTAGGTTACCTAGCGGGCACTTGGACTATCTAGGTTAACGAACGGGCACTTGGACTACGTAGGTTAACTAGCGGACACTTCGAATATCTAGGTTAGCTAACGGGCAATTGGACTATCTAGGTTACCTAGCGGGCACTTGGACTATGTAGGTTCCCTAGCGGGCACTTGGACTATTTAGGTTACCTAGCAGGCACTTTCACTATCTATGTTAATTAACGGGCACGTGGACTATGAAGTTTGCCTAGCGAGCACTTGGATTATGTAGGTTCCCTAGCGAGCACTTGGACTATGTAGGTTCCCTATCGGGTACTTGGACTGTCTAGGTTAACTAGCGGGCAATTGGACTGTCTAGGTTACCTAGTGGGCACTTCGACTATGTACTTTCCCTAGCGGGCACTTGGGCTATCTACGTTACCTAGCGGGCACTTGGACTATGTAGGTTAACGAACGGGCACTTGGACTATGTAGTTTACCTAGCAGGCACTTGGACTATGTAGGTTAACTAGCGGGCTCTTGCACTCTCTAGGTTACCTAGCGGGCACTTGGACTATGTACCTTCCCTAGCGGGCACTTGGACTATCTATGTTAACTAGCGGGCACTTGGACTATGTAGGTTCCCTAACGGGCACTTGGACTATGTAGGTTCCCTAGCGGTCACGTGGACTATGTAGACTTCATAGAAGGCACTTGGACTATGTAGGTTAACAGGCGGGCACTTGGACTATCCAGATTACCAAGCGGACACTTGGACTATGTAGGTTACCCAATGGGCACTTGGACTATCTAGGTTAACAAAGGGACATTTGGACTATGTAGGTTAGCTATCAGGCACTTGGACTATTTAGGAAACCTAGCAGGCACTTGGACTATGTAGGTTACCTATCGGACACTTGGACGATTTAGGTTAACTATCGGGCACTTGGACTATCTAGGTTAACTAGCGGGACCTTGGACTATCTAGGTTAACTAGCGGGCACTTGAACTATGTAGTTTCCCTAGCGGGCATTTGGATTATTTAGGTTACCTAGTGGGCACTTGGACTATGTAGGTTACCTAGCGGGCACTTGGACTACGTAGGTTAACTACAAGGCACTTGGACTATCAAGGTTACCTAGCGGGCCCTTGGACTATGTAGGTTACCAGCGGGCACTTGGACTCTCTAGGTTAACGAACGTGCACTTGGACTATGAAGGTAACCTAGCGGGCACTTGGACTGTCTAGGTTACCTAGCGGGCACTTGGACTATCTAGGTTAACGAACGGGCACTTGGACTACGTAGGTTAACTAGCGGACACTTCGAATATCTAGGTTAGCTAACGGGCAATTGGACTATCTAGGTTTCCTAGCGGGCACTTGGACTATGTAGGTTCCCTAGCGGGCACTTGGACTATTTAGGTTACCTAGCAGGCACTTTGACTATCTAGGTTAACTAACGGACACTTGGACTATGAAGGTTGCCTAGCAAGCACTTGGACTATGTAGGTTCCCTAGCAGGCACTTGGACTATGTAGGTTCCCTATCGGGTGCTTGGACTGTCTAGGTTACCTAGTGGGCAATTGGACTGTCTAGGTAACCTAGTGGGCACTTGGACTATTTACGTTCCCTAGCGGGTACTTGGGCTATCTACGTTACCTATCGGGCACTTGGACTATGTAGGTTAATGAACGGGCACTTGGACTATGTAGTTTACCTAGCAGGCACTTGGACTATGTAGGTTAACTAACGGGCACTTGCACTCTCTAGGTTACCTAGCGGGCACTTGGACTATGTACCTTCCCTAGCGGGCACGTGGACTATCTATGTTAACTAGCGGGCACTTGGACGATGTAGGTTACCTAGCAGACACTTGCACTATGTAGGTTACCTAGCGGGCACTTGGACTATGTAGGTTAACTAGAGGACATTTGGACGATCTAAGTTAACTAGCGGGCACTTGGACGATCTAGGTTAACTAACGGGCACTTGGACTATCAAAGTTAACAGCGAGCCCTTGGACTATCTAGGTTAACTAGCGGGCCCTTGGACTATCTAGGTTACCTAGGTAGCACTTGGAATATATAGGTTCCCTAGCGGACACTTGGACTATCTAGGTTATCGAACGGGCACTTGGACTATGCAGGTAACCTAGCGGGCACTTGGACTGTCTAGGTTACATAACGGGCACTTGGACTTCTAGGTTAACGAACGGGCACTTGGAATATGTATGTTGCCTAGCGGGCACTTGGACAATCTAGGTTAGGCAACGGGCACTTGCACTATCTAGGTTACCTAGCGGGAATTTGGACAATGTAGGTTACCTAGCAGGCACTTGGACTATCTAGGTTACCTAGCGGGCACTTGGACTCTCTAGGTTACCTAGCGGGCCCGTGGACTATGTAGGTTACCTAGCGGGCACTTGGACTATCCAGGTTAATGAACGGGCACTTGGACTATGTAGGTACCCTAACGGGCACTTGTCTAGGTTACCTAGTGGGCACTTTGACTATCTAGGTTAACTAGCAGACCTTGGACTATGTAGGTTAACTAGCGGGCCCTTGGACTATGTAGGTTAACTAGCGGGCTCTTGGACTATCTAGGTTTCCTAGCAGGCACTTGGACTATGTACATACCCTAGCGCGCACTTGGACTATCTAGGTTACCTAGCGGGCACTTGGACTATGTACGATCCCCTAGTGGGCACTTGGACTATCTAGGTTAACTAACGGGCACGAGGACTATCTAGGTTTACTAGCAGGCACTTGGACTATCTAGGTTACCTAGCAGGCACTTGGATTATGAAGGATCCCTAGCGGGCACTTGGACTATCTAGGTTAACTAGCGGGCACTTGGACTATGTAGGTTAACTAGCGGACACTTGCATGATCTAGGTTAACTAGCGGGCCCTTGCACTATGAAGGTTAACTAGCGGGCCCATGGATTATGTAGTTTCCCTAGCGGGCATTTGGACTATTAAGGTTACGAAGCGGGAACTTGGACTATATAGGTTCCCTAGCGGGCACTTGGATTATGTAGGTTCCCTATCGGGCCCTTGGACTATGTAGGTTACCTAGCAGGCACTTTGACTATCTAGGTTAAATAACGGGCACTTGGACTATGTAGGTTGCCTAGCGGGCACTTGGACTATGTAGGTTCCCTAGCGGGCACTTGGATTATGTAGGTTCCCTATTGGGCACTTGGACTATGTAGGTTAACTAGCGGGTACTTGGACTGTCTAGGTTAGTTAACAGGCACTTGGAATATCTAGGATCCCTAGAGGGCACTTGTACTATCTAGGTTACCTAGCTGGCACTTGGACTATGTAGGTCAACTAGCGGGCCCTTATACTACCTAGGTTAGCTAACGGGCACTTAGATTATGTAGTTTAACTAGGGGGCACTTGGAATATGTAGGTTAACTAGCGGACACTTGCACTATGCAGGTTAACTAGCGGGCCCATGGATTATGTAGGTTTACTAGCGGGCCTTTGGACTATCTAGGTTCCCTCAAGGGCACTTGGGCTCTCTTGGTTACCGAACGGGCACTTGAACTATCTAGGTTATCAAGCGGGCACTTGGACTATGTAGGCTAACTAGGGGGCCCTTGAAGGATCGAGGTTACCTAGCGGGTACTAGAACTATCTAAGTTACCTAGCGGGCACTTGGAATATGTACGATCCCTAGTGGGCACTTGGACAATGTACGTTCCCTAGCGGGCACTTGGACTATCAATGTTAACTAGCGGGCACTTGGAATATGTAAGTTAACTAGCGGACACTTGCACTATGTCGGTTACCTAACAGGCACTTGGACTATCTAGGTTAACTAGCGGGCACTTGGACTATCTAGGTTAACTAGCGTGCACTTGGACTATGTAGGTTCCTTAGCGGGCACTTGGACTATCTAGGTTTCCTAGCGGGCACTTGTACTATGTAGGTTAACTAGCGTGCCCTTGGACTATATAGGTTACGTAGCGGGCACTTGGTATATAGGTTAAAAAGCGGGCATTTGGACTATGTAGGTTAACTAGCGGACACTTACACGATCTAGGTTAACTAGCGGGCCCTTGTACTATGTAGGTTAACTAGCGGGCCATGGATTATGTAGGTTTACTAGCAGGCACTTGGACTATCTAGGCAAACTAGCGGGCACTTCGACTATGTAGCTTCCCTAGCGGGCATTTGGACTATCTAGGCTACCTAGCGGGCACATGAACTATCTAGGTTACCTAGCGAGCACTTGGACAGTCTAAGTTACCTAGCAGGCACTTTGACTATCTAGGTTAACTAACGGGCACTTGGACTATGTAGGTTGCCTAGCGGGCACTTGGATTATGTAGGTTCCCTAGCAGGCACTTGGACTATCTAGGTTAACGAACGGGCACTTGGACTATGTATGTTGCCTAGCGGGCACTTGGACTATCTAGGTTAGCTAACGGGAACTTGGACAATGTATGTTACCTAGCAGGCACTTGGACTATCTAGGTTACCTAACGGGCACTTTCACTATCTAGGTTACCTCGCTGGCACTTGGAATATGTAGGTTAACTAGCGGGCACTTGGACTATCTAGGTTACCTAACGGGCACTTTCACTATCTAGGTTACCTCGCTGGCACTTGGAATATGTAGGTTAACTAGCGGGCACTTGGACTATCTAGGTTAACTAGCGGGCACTTGGACTATGTAGGTTAACTAGCGGACACTTGCATGATCTAGGTTAACTAGCGGGCCCTTGCACTATGAAGGTTAACTAGCGGGCCCACGGATTATGTAGGTTTACTAGCAGGCACTTGGACTATCTAGGTTAACTTGCGGGCCCTTGGACTATGTAGGTTACCTAGATAGCACTTGGAATATATAGGTTCCCTAGCGGGCACTTGGACTATCTAGGTTAGGTTACGGGCACTTGGACTATCTAGATTACCTAGCGGGAACTTGTACAATGTAGGTTACCTAGAAGTCATTTGGACTATCTAGGTTACTTAACGGGCACTTTCACTATCTAGGTTACCTAGCTGGCTCTTGGACTATGTAGGTTAACTAGCGGGCACTTGGACGATCTAAGTTAACTAGCGGGCACTTGGACTATATAGGTTACCTAGCGGGCACTTGGACTATGGAGGTTAACGAACGGGCACTTGGACTATGTAGGTTATCTAGCAGGCAATTGGACTATCTAGGTTACCTAGATAGCACTTGGACTATATAGGTTCCCTAGCGGGCACTTGGACTATCTAGGTTAACGAACGGGCACTTGGACTATGCAGGTAACCTAGCGGGCACTTGGACTCTCTAGCTTACATAGCGGGCACTTGGACTTCTAGGTTAACGAACGGGCACTTGGACTATGTATGTTGCCGAGCGGGCACTTGGTCTATCTAGGTTAGGTTACGGGCACAAGGACTATGTAGGTTACCTAGCAGGAACTTGGACAATGTAGGTTACCTAGCAGGCACTTGGACTATCTAGGTTACCTAACGGGTACTTGGACTGTCTAGGTTAACTAGTGGGCAATTGGACTGTCTAGGTTACCTAGTGGGCACTTGGACTATGTACGTTCCCTAGAGGGCACTTGGGCTATCTACGTTACCTAGCGGGCACTTGGACTATGTAGGTTAACGAACGGGCACTTGGACTATGTAGGTTCCCTAGCGGTCACGTGGACTATGTAGACTTCATAGAAGGCACTTAGACTATGTAGGTTAACAGGAGGGCACTTGGATTATCCAGGTTACCAAGCGGACACTTGGACTATGTAGGTTACCCAATGGGCACTTGGACTATCTAGGTTAACGAAGGGACACTTGGACTATGTAGGTTAGCTATCAGGCACTTGGACTATCTAGGTTACCTAGCAGACACTTGGACTATGTAGGTTACCTTTCGAACACTTGGACGATTTAGCTTAACTATCGGGCACTTGGACTATCTAGGTTAACTAGCGGGCCCTTGGACTATCTAGGTTAACTAGCGGGCACTTGAACTATGTAGTTTCCCTAGCGGGCATTTGGATTATTTAGGTTACCTAGTGGGCACTTGGACTATGTAGGTTACCTAGCGGGCACTTGGACTACGTAGGTTAACTACAAGGCACTTGGACTATCAAGGTCACCTAGTGGACCCTTGGACTATGTAGGTTACCAGCAGGCACTTGGACTATCTAGGTTAACGAACGTGCACTTGGACTATGTAGGTAAACTAGCGGGCACTTGGACTGTCTACGTTACCTAGCGGGCACTTGGACTATCTCGGTTAACGAACGGGCACTTGGACTATGTAGGTTAACTAGCGGACACTTCGAATATCTAGGTTAGCTAACGGGCAATTAGACAATCTAGGTTACCTAGCGGGCACTTGGACTATGTAGGTTCCCTAGCGGGCACTTGGACTATTTAGGTTACCTAGCAGGCACTTTGACTATCTAGGTTAACTAACGGACACTTGGATTATGAAGGTTGCCTAGCGAGCACTTGGACTATGTAGGTTCCCTAGCAGGCACTTGGACTATGTAGGTTCCCTATCGGGTGCTTGGACTGTCTAGGTTACCTAGTGGGCAATTGGACTGTCTAGGTTACCTAGTGGGTACTTGGACTATTTACGTTCCTTAGCGGGTACTTGGGCTATCTACGTTACCTATCGGGCACTTGGACTATGTAGGTTAATGAACGGGCACTTGGACTATGTAGTTTACCTAGCAGACACTTGCACTATGTAGGTTACCTAGCGGGCACTTGGACTATGTAGGTTAACTAGAGGACATTTGGACGATCTAAGTTAACTAGCGGGCACTTGGACGATCTAGGTTAACTAACGGGCACTTGGACTATCAAAGTTAACAGCGAGCCCTTGGACTATCTAGGTTAACTAGCGGGCCCTTGGACTATCTAGGTTACCTAGGTAGCACTTGGAATATATAGGTTCCCTAGCGGACACTTGGACTATCTAGGTTATCGAACGGGCACTTGGACTATGCAAGTAACCTAGCGGGCACTTGGACTGTCTAGGTTACATAACGGGCACTTGGACTTCTAGGTTAACGAACGGGCACTTGGAATATGTATGTTGCCTAGCGGGCACTTGGACAATCTAGGTTAGGTAACGGGCACTTGCACTATCTAAGTTACCTAGCGGGAACTTGGACAATGTAGGTTACCTAGCAGGCACTTGGACTATCTAGGTTACCTAGCGGGCACTTGGACTCTCTAGGTTACCTAGCGGGCCCTTGGACTATGTAGGTTACCTAGCGGGCACTTGGACTATCTAGGTTAATGAACGGGCACTTGGACTACGTAGGTAACCTAACGGGCACTTGTCTAGGTTACCTAGCCGGCACTTTGCCTATCTAGGTTAACTAGCAGACCTTGGACTATGTAGGTTAACTAGCGGGCCCTTGGACTATGTAGGTTAACTAGCGGGCTCTTGGACTATCTAGGTTTCCTAGCAGGCACTTGGACTATGTACATACCCTAGCGCGCACTTGGACTATCTAGGTTACCTAGCGGGCACTTGGACTATGTACGATCCCCTAGTGGGCACTTGGACTATCTAGGTTAACTAACGGGCACGAGGACTATCTAGGTTTACTAGCGGGCACTTGGACTATCTAGGTTACCTAGCAGGCACTTGGATTATGAAGGATCCCTAGCGGGCACTTGGACTATCTAGGTTAACTAGCGGGCACTTGGATTATGTAGGTTAACTAGCGGACACTTGCATGATCTAGGTTAACTAGCGGGCCCTTGCACTATGAAGGTTAACTAGCGGGCCCATGGATTATGTAGTTTCCCTAGCGGGCATTTGGACTATTAAGGTTACGAAGCGGGAACTTGGACTATATAGGTTCCCTAGCGGGCACTTGGATTATGTAGGTTCCCTATCGGGCACTTGGACTATGTAGGTTACCTAGCAGGCACTTTGACTATCTAGGTTAAATAACGGGCACTTGGACTATGTAGGTTGCCTAGCGGGCACTTGGACTATGTAGGTTCCCTATTGGGCACTTGGACTATGTAGGTTAACTAGCGGGTACTTGGACTGTCTAGGTTAGTTAACAGGCACTTGGAATATCTAGGATCCCTAGAGGGCACTTGTACTATCTAGGTTACCTAGCTGGCACTTGTATTATCTAGGTTAACGAACGGGCACTTGGACTATGTAGGTTACCTAGCCGCCACTTGGACTATCTAGGTTAGTTAACAGGCACTTGGAATATCTAGGATCCCTAGAGGGCACTTGTACTATCTAGGTTACCTAGCTGGCACTTGGACTATGTAGGTCAACTAGCGGGCCCTTATACTACCTAGGTTAGCTAACGGGCACTTAGATTATGTAGTTTAACTAGGGGGCACTTGGAATATGTAGGTTAACTAGCGGACACTTGCACTATGTAGGTTAACTAGCGGGCCCATGGACTATGTAGGTTTACTAGCGGGCCTTTGGACTATCTAGGTTCCCTCAAGGGCACTTGGGCTCTCTTGGTTACCGAACGGGCACTTGAACTATCTAGGTTATCAAGCGGGCACTTGGACTATGTAGGCTAACTAGGGGGCCCTTGAAGTATCGAGGTTACCTAGCGGGTACTAGAACTATCTAAGTTACCTAGCGGGCACATGGAATATGTACGTTCCCTAGTGGGCACTTGGACTATGTACGTTCCCTAGCGGGCACTTGGACTATCAATGTTAACTAGCGGGCACTTGGAATATGTAAGTTAACTAGCGGACACTTGCACTATGTCGGTTACCTAACAGGCACTTGGACTATCTAGGTTAACTAGTGGGCACTTGGACTAGCTAGGTTAACTAGCGTGCACTTGGACTATGTAGGTTCCTTAGAGGGCACTTGGACTATCTAGGTTTTCTAGCGGGCACTTGTACTATGTAGGTTAACTAGCGTGCCCTTGGACTATATAGGTTACGTAGCGGGCACTTGGTATATAGGTTAAAAAGCGGGCATTTGGACTATGTAGGTTAACTAGCGGACACTTAAACGATCTAGGTTAACTAGTGGGCCCTTGTACTATGTAGGTTAACTAGCGGGCCATGGATTATGTAGGTTTACTAGCAGGCACTTGGACTATCTAGGCAAACTAGCGGGCACTTCGACTATGTAGCTTCCCTAGCGGGCATTTGGACTATCTAGGCTACCTAGCGGGCACATGGACTATCTAGGTTACCTAGCGAGCACTTGGACAGTCTAAGTTACCTAGCAGGCACTTTGACTATCTAGGTTAACTAACGGGCACTTGGACTATGTAGGTTGCCTAGCGGGCACTTGGATTATGTAGGTTCCCTAGCAGGCCCTTGGACTATCTAGGTTAACGAACGGGCACTTGGACTATGTATGTTGCCTAGCGGGCACTTGGACTATCTAGGTTAGCTAACGGGAACTTGGACAATGTATGTTACCTAGCAGGCACTTGGACTATCTAGGTTACCTAACGGGCACTTTCACTATCTAGGTTACCTCGCTGGCACTTGGAATATGTAGGTTAACTAGCGGGCACTTGGACTATCTAGGTTAACTAGCGGGCACTTGGACTATGTAGGTTAACTAGCGGACACTTGCATGATCTAGGTTAACTAGCGGGCCCTTGCACTATGAAGGTTAACTAGCGGGCCCACGGATTATGTAGGTTTACTAGCAGGCACTTGGACTATCTAGGTTAACTTGCGGGCCCTTGGACTAAGTAGGTTACCTAGATAGCACTTGGAATATATAGGTTCCCTAGCGGGCACTTGGACTATCTAGGTTAGGTTACGGGCACTTGGACTATCTAGGTTACCTAGCGGGAACGTGGACAATGTAGGTTACCTAGAAGTCATTTGGACTATCTAGGTTACCTAACGGGCACTTTCACTATCTAGGTTACCTAGCTGGCACTTGGACTATGTAGGTTAACTAGCGGGCACTTGGACGATCTAAGTTAACTAGCGGGCACTTGGACTATATAGGTTACCTAGCGGGCACTTGGACTATGGAGGTTAACGAACGGGCACTTGGACTATGTAGGTTACCTAGCAGGCACTTGGACTATCTAGGTTACCTAGATAGCACTTGGACTATATAGGTTCCCTAGCGGGCACTTGGACTATCTAGGTTAACGAACGGGCACTTGGACTATGCAGGTAACCTAGCGGGCACTTGGACTCTCTAGCTTACATAGCGGGCACTTGGACTTCTAGGTTAACGAACGGGCACTTGGACTATGTATGTTGCCGAGCGGGCACTTGGTCTATCAAGGTTAGGTTACGGGCACAAGGACTATGTAGGTTACCTAGCGGGAACTTGGACAATGTAGGTTACCTAGCAGGCACTTGGACTATCTAGGTTACCTAGCTGGCACTTGGACTATGTAGGTTAACTAGCGGGCACTTGGACGAACTAAGTTAACTAGCGGGCACTTGGACTATATAGGTTACCTAGCGGGCACTTGGACTATGGAGGTTAACGAACGGGCACTTGGACTATGTAGGTTACCTAGCAGGCACTTGGACTATCTAGGTTACCTAGATAGCACTTGGACTATATAGGTTCCCTAGCGGGCACTTGGACTATCTAGGTTAACGAACGGGCACTTGGACTATGCAGGTAACCTAGCGGGCACTTGGACTCTCTAGCTTACATAGCGGGCACTTGGACTTCTAGGTTAACGAACGGGCACTTGGACTATGTATGTTGCCGAGCGGGCACTTGGTCTATCTAGGTTAGGTTACGGGCACAAGGACTATGTAGGTTACCTAGCGGGAACTTGGACAATGTAGGTTACCTAGCAGGCACTTGGACTATCTAGGTTACCTAACGGGTACTTGGACTGTCTAGGTTAACTAGTGGGCAATTGGACTGTCTAGGTTACCTAGTGGGCACTTGGACTATGTACGTTCCCTAGCGGGCACTTGGGCTATCTACGTTACCTAGCGGGCACTTGACTATGTAGGTTAAAGAACGGGCACTTGGACTATGTAGGTTCCCTAGCGGTCACGTGGACTATGTAGACTTCATAGAAGGCACTTAGACTATGTAGGTTAACAGGAGGGCACTTGGACTATCCAGGTTACCAAGCGGACACTTGGACTATGTAGGTTACCCAATGGGCACTTGGACTATCTAGGTTAACGAAGGGACACTTGGACTATGTAGGTTAGCTATCAGGCACTTGGACTATCTAGGTTACCTAGCAGACACTTGGACTATGTAGGTTACCTTTCGGACACTTGGACGATTTAGGTTAACTATCGGGCACTTGGACTATCTAGGTTAACTAGCGGGCCCTTGGACTATCTAGGTTAACTAGCGGGCACTTGAACTATGTAGTTTCCCTAGCGGGCATTTGGATTATTTAGGTTACCTAGTGGGCACTTGGACTATGTAGGTTACCTAGCGGGCACTTGGACTACGTAGGTTAACTACAAGGCACTTGGACTATCAAGGTACCTAGCGGGCCCTTGGACTATGTAGGTTACCAGCGGGCACTTGGACTATCTAGGTTAACGAACGTGCACTTGGACTATGTAGGTAACCTAGCGGGCACTTGGACTGTCTACGTTACCTAGCGGGCACTTGGACTATCTAGGTTAACGAACGGGCACTTGGACTATGTAGGTTAACTAGCGGACAGTTCGAATATCTAGGTTAGCTAACGGGCAATTGGACTATCTAGGTTACCTAGCGGGCACTTGGACTATGTAGGTTCCCTAGCGGGCACTTGGACTATTTAGGTTACCTAGCAGGCACTTTCACTATCTAGGTTAACTAACGGACACTTGGACTATGAAGGTTGCCTAGCGAGCACTTGGACTATGTAGGTTCCCTAGCAGGCACTTGGACTATGTAGGTTCCCTATCGGGTGCTTGGACGTCTAGGTTAACTAGTGGGCAATTGGACTGTCTAGGTTACCTAGTGGGCACTTGGACTATGTACGTTCCCTAGCGGGCACGTGGGCTATCTACGTTACCTAGCGGGCACTTGGACTATGTAGGTTAACGAACGGGCACTTGGACTATGTAGTTTACCTAGCAGGCACTTGGACTATGTAGGTTAACTAGCGGGCACTTGCACTCTCTAGGTTACCTAGCGGGCACTTGTACTATGTACCTTCCCTTGCGGGCAATTGGACTATCTATGTTAACTAGCGGGCACTTGGACGATGTAGGTTACCTAGCAGACACCTGCACTATGTAGGTTACCTAGTGGGCACTTGGACTATGTAGGTTAACTAGAGGACATTTGGACGATCTAAGTTAACTAGCGGGCACTTGGACGATCTAGGTTAACTAACGGGCACTTGGACTATCAAAGTTAACAGCGAGCCCTTGGACTATCTAGGTTAACTAGCGGGCCCTTGGACTATCTAAGTTACCTAGATAGCACTTGGAATATATAGGTTCCCTAGCGGACACTTGGACTATCTAGGTTATTGAACGGGCACTTGGACTATGCAAGTAACCTAACGGGCACTTGGACTGTCTAGGTTACATAGCAGGCACTTGGACTTCTAGGTTAACGAATGGGCACTTGGAATATGTATGTTGCCTTGCGGGCACTTGGACAATCTAGGTTAGGTAACGGGCACTTGGACTATCTAGGTTACCTAGCGGGAACGTGGACAATGTAGGTTACCTAGCAGGCACTTGGACTATCTAGGTTACCTAGCGGGCCCTTGGACTATGTAGGTTAACTAGCGGGCCCTTGGACTATGTAGGTTAACTAGCGGGCTCTTGGACTATTTAGGTTTCCTAGCAGGCACTTGGACTATGTACATACCCTAGCGCGCACTTGGATTATCTAGGTTACCTAGCGGGCACTTGGACTATGTACGTCCCCTAGTGGGCACTTGGACTATCTAGGTTAACTAACGGGCACGAGGACTATCTATGTTAACGAACGGGCACTTGGATTATGTAGGTAACCTAACGGGCACTTGTCTAGGTTACCTAGCGGGCACTTTGACTATCTAGGTTAACTAGCAGACCTTGGACTATGTAGGTTAACTAGCGGGCCCTTGGACTATGTAGGTTAACTAGCAGGCTCTTGGACTATCTAGGTTTCCTAGCAGGCACTTGGACTATGTACATACCCTAGCGCGCACTTGGACTATCTAGGTTACCTATCGGGCACTTGGACTATGTACGTCCCCTAGTGGGCACTTGGACCATCTAGGTTAACTAACGGGCACGAGGACTATCTAGGTTTACTAGCGGGCACTTGGACTATCTAGGTTACCTAGCAGGCACTTGGATTATGAAGGATCCCTAGCGGGCACTTGGACCATCTAGGTTAACTAGCGGGCACTTGGACTATGTAGGTTAACTAGCCGACACTTGCACGATCTACGTTAACTAGCTGCCCTTTGCACTATGTAGGTTAACTAGCGGGCCCATGGATTATGTAGGTTTACTAGCAGGCACTTGGACTATCTAGGTTACCTAGCGGGCCCTTGGACTATGTAGTTTCCCTAGCAGGCATTTGGACTATTAAGGTTACCAAGCGGGAAGTTGGACTATGTAGGTTCCCAGCGGGCACTTGGATTATGTTGGTACCCTATCAGGCACTTGGACTATGTAGGTTACCTAGGAGGCACTTTGACTATCTAGGTTAAATAATGGGCACTTGGCTATGTAGGTTGCCTAGCGGGCACTTGGACTATGTAGGTTCCCTATCGGGTACTTGGACTGTCTAGGTTAACTAGTGGGCAATTGGACTGTCTAGGTTACCTAGTGGGCACTTGGACTATGTACCTTCCCTTGCGGGCACTTGGACTATCTATGTTAACTAGCGGGCACTTGGACGATGTAGGTTACCTAGCAGACACTTGCACTATGTAGGTTACCTAGCGGGCACTTGGACTATGTAGGTTAACTAGATGACATTTGGACGATCTAAGTTAACTAGCGGGCACTTGGACGATCTAGGTTAACTAACGGGCACTTGGACTATCAAAGTTAACAGCGAGCCCTTGGACTATCTAGGTTAACTAGCGGGCCCTTGGACTATCTAGGTTACCTAGATAGCACTTGAAATATATAGGTTCCCTAGCGGACACTTGGACTATCTAGGTTATCGAACTGGCACTTGGACTATGCAAGTAACCTAGCGGGCACTTGGACTGTCTAGGTTACATAGCAGGCACTTGGACTTCTAGGTTAACGAATGGGCACTTGGAATATGTATGTTGCCTTGCGGGCACTTGGACAATCTAGGTTAGGTAACGGGCACTTGGACTATCTAGGTTACCTAGCGGGAACGTGGACAATGTAGGTTACCTAGCAGGCACTTGGACTATCTAGGTTACCTAGCGGGCCCTTGGACTATGTAGGTTAACTAGCGGGCCCTTGGACTATGTAGGTTAACTAGCGGGCTCTTGGACTATTTAGATTTCCTAGCAGGCACTTGGACTATGTACATACCCTAGCGCGCACTTGGATTATCTAGGTTGCCTAGCGGGCACTTGGACTATGTACGTCCCCTAGTGGGCACTTGGACTATCTAGGTTAACTAACGGGCACGAGGACTATCTAGGTTAACGAACGGGCACTTGGATTATGTAGGTAACCTAACGGGCACTTGTCTAGGTTACCTAGCGGGCACTTTGACTATCTAGGTTAACTAGCAGACCTTGGACTATGTAGGTTAACTAGCGGGCCCTTGGACTATGTAGGTTAACTAGCAGGCTCTTGGACTATCTAGGTTTCCTAGCAAGCACTTGGACTATGTACATACCCTAGCGCGCACTTGGACTATCTAGGTTACCTATCGGGCACTTGGACTATGTACGTCCCCTAGTGGGCACTTGGACCATCTAGGTTAACTAACGGGCACGAGGACTATCTAGGTTTACTAGCGGGCACTTGGACTATCTAGGTTACCTAGCAGGCACTTGGATTATGAAGGATCCCTAGCGGGCACTTGGACCATCTAGGTTAACTAGCGGGCACTTGGACTATGTAGGTTAACTAGCGGACACTTGCACGATCTACGTTAACTAGCTGGCCTTTGCACTATGTAGGTTAACTAGCGGGCCCATGGATTATGTAGGTTTACTAGCAGGCACTTGGACTATCTAGGTTACCTAGCGGGCCCTTGGAATATGTAGTTTCCCTAGCAGGCATTTGGACTATTAAGGTTACCAAGCGGGAAGTTGGACTATGTAGGTTCCCAGCGGGCACTTGGATTATGTAGGTTCCCTATCAGGATCTTGGACTATGTAGGTTACCTAGCAGGCACTTTGACTATCTAGGTTAAATAATGGGCAATTGGACTATGTAGGTTGCCTAGCGGGCACTTGGACTATGTAGGTTCCCTAGCGGGCACTTGGATTATGTAGATTCCCTATCGGGCACTTGGACTATGTAAGTTAACTAGCAGGTACTTGGACTGTCTAGGTTACCTAGCGGGCACGTGGATTATCTAGGTTAACGAACGGGCACTTGGACTATGTAGGTTACCTAGCCGCCACTTGGACTATCTAGGTTAGCTAACAGGCACTTAGAATATCTAGGATCCCTAGAGGGCACTTGTACTATCTAGGTTACCTAGCTGGCACTTGGACTATGTAGGTCAACTAGCGGGCCCTTATACTACCTAGGTTAGCTAACGGGAACTTAGATTATGTAGTTTAACTAGGGGGCACTTGGAATATGTAGGTTAACTAGCGGACACTTGCACTATGTAGGTTAACTAGCGGGCCCATGGACTATGTAGGTTTACTAGAGGGCGTTTGGACTATCTAGGTTCCCTCCAGGGCATTTGGGCTCTCTTGGTTACCGAACGGGCACTTGAACTATCTAGGTTATCTAGCGGGCACTTGGACTATGTAGGCTAACTAGGGGGCCCTTGAAGGATCGAGGTTACCTAGCGGGTACTAGAACTATCTAAGTTACCTAGCGGGCACTTGGAATATGTACATTCCCTAGTGGGCACTTGGACTATGTACGTTCCCTAGCGGGCACTTGGACTATCAATGTTAACTAGCGGGCACTTGGAATATGTAAGTTAACTAGCGGACACTTGCACTATGTCGGTTACCTAACAGGCACTTGGACTATCTATGTTAACTAGCGGGCACTTGGACTATGTAGGTTCCTTAGCGGGCACTTGGATTATGTAGGTTCCCTAGCGGGCACTTGGACTATCTAGGTTAACGAACGGGCACTTGGACTATGTATGTTGCCGAGCGGAAAATTGGACTATCTAGGTTAGCTAACGGGCACTTGGACTATCTAGGTTACCTAGCGGGAACTTGGACAATGTAGGTTACCTAGCAGGCACTTGGAATATCTAGGTTACCTAACGGGCACTTTCACTATCTAGGTTACCTAGCTGGCACGTGGACTATGTAGGTTAACTAGCGGGCACTTGGACGATCTAGGTTAACTAGCGGGCACTTGGACTATATAGGTTAACTACAGGGCACTTGGACTATGGAGGTTAACGAACTGGCACTTGGACTATGTAGGTTACCTAGCAGGCACTTGGACTATATAGGTTACCTAGATAGCACTTGGACTATATAGTTTCCCTAGCGGGCACTTGGACTATCTAGTTTAACGAACGGGCATTGGACTATGCAGGTAACCTAGCGGCACTTGGACTGTCTAGGTTACATAGCGGGCACTTGGACTTCTAGGTTAACGAACGGGCACTTGGACTATGTATGTTGCCTAGAGGGCACTTGGACTATCTAGGTTAGGTTACGGGCACTTGGACTATGTAGGTTACCTAGCGGGAACTTGGACAATGTAGGTTACCTAGCAGGCACTTGGACTCTCTAGGTTACCTAACGGGTACTTGGACTGTCTAGGTTAACTAGTGGGCAATTGGACTGTCTAGGTTACCTAGTGGGCACTTGGACTATGTACGTTCCCTACCGGGCACTTCGGCTATCTACGTTACCTAGCGGGCACTTGGACTATGTAGGTTAACTAGCGGGCACTTGGACGATCTAGGTTAACTAGCGGGCACTTGGACTATGTAGTTTACCTAGCAGGCACTTGGACTATGTAGGTTAACTAGCTGGCACTTGCACTCTCGAGGTTACCTAGCGGGCACTTGGATTATGTACCTTCCCTAGCGGGCACTTGGACTATCTATGTTACCTAGCGGGCACTTGGACTATGTAGGTTCCCTAACGGCACTTGGACTATGTAGGTTCCCTAGCGGTCACGTGGACTATGTAGACTTCCTAGAAGGCACTTAGACTATGTAGGTTAACAGGAGGGCACTTGGACTATCCAGGTTACCAATCGGACACTTGAACTATGTAGGTTACCCAATGGGCACTTGGACTATCTAGGATAACGAAGGGACACTTGGACTATGTAGGTTAGCTATCAGGCACTTGGACTATCTAGGTTACCTAGCAGACACTTGGACTATGTAGGTTACCTTTCGGACACTTGGACGATTTAGCTTAACTATCGGGCACTTGGACTATCTAGGTTAACTAGCGGGCCCTTGGACTATCTAGGTTAACTAGCGGGCACTTGAACTATGTAGTTTCCCTAGCGGGCATTTGGATTATTTAGGTTACCTAGTGGGCACTTGGACTATGTAGGTTACCTAGCGGGCACTTGGACTACGTAGGTTAACTACAAGGCACTTGGACTATCAAGGTCACCTCGCGGGCCCTTGGACTATGTAGGTTACCAGCGGGCACTTGGACTATCTAGGTTAACGAACGTGCACTTGGACTATGTAGGTAACCTAGCGGGCACTTGGACTGTCTACGTTACCTAGCGGGCACTTGGACTATCTAGGTTAACGAAAGGGCACTTGGACTATGTAGGTTAAGTAGCGGACACTTCGAATATCTAGGTTAGCTAACGGGCAATTGGGCAATCTAGGTTACCTAGCGGGCACTTGGACTATGTAGGTTCCCTAGCGGGCACTTGGACTATTTAGGTTACCTAGCAGGCACTTTGACTATCTAGGTTAACTAATGGACACTTGGACTATGAAGGTTGCCTAGCGAGCACATGGACTATGTAGGTTCCCTAGCAGGCACTTGGACTATGTAGGTTCCCTATCGGGTGCTTGGACTGTCTAGGTTAACTAGTGGGCAATTGGACTGTCTAGTTTACCTAGTGGGCACTTGGAATATGTACGTTCCCTAGCGGGCACTTGGGCTATCTACGTTACCTAGCGGGCACTTGGACTATGTAGGTTAACGAACGGGCACTTGGACTATGTAGTTTACCTAGTAGGCACTTGGACTATGTAGGTTAACTAGCGGGCACTTGCACTCTCTAGGTTACCTAGCGGGCACTTGGACTATGTACCTTCCCTAGCGGGCACTTGGACTATCTATGTTAACTAGCGGGCACTTGGACGATGTAGGTTACCTAGCAGACACTTGCACTATGTAGGTTACCTAGCGGGCACTTGGACTATGTAGGTTAACTAGAGTACATTTGGACGATCTAGGTTAACTAGCGGGCACTTGGACGATCTAGGTTAACTAACGGGCACTTGGACTATCAAAGTTAACAGCGAGCCCTTGGACTATCTAGGTTAACTAGCGGGCCCTTGGACTATCTAGGTTACCTAGGTAGCACTTGGAATATATAGGTTCCCTAGCGGACACTTGGACTATCTAGGTTATCGAACGGGCACTTGGACTATGCAAGTAACCTAGCGGGCACTTGGACAGTCTAGGTTACATAGCAGGCACTTGGACTTCTAGGTTAACGAACGGGCACTTGGAATATGTATGTTGCCTAGCGGGCACTTGGACAATCTAGGTTAGGTAACGGGCACTTGGACTATCTAGGTTACCTAGCGGGAACTTGGACAATGTAGGTTACCTAGCAGGTACTTGGACTCTCTAGGTTACCTAGCGGGCCCTTGGACTATGTAGGTTAACTAGCGGGCCCTTGGACTATGTAGGTTAACTAGCGGGCTCTTGGACTATTTAGGTTTCCTAGCAGGCACTTGGACTATGTACATACCCTAGCGCGCACTCGGATTATCTAGGTTACCTAGCGGGCACTTGGACTATGTACGTCCCCTAGTGGGCACTTGGACTATCTAGGTTAACTAACGGGCACTTGGACTATGTAGGTAACCTAACGGGCACTTGTCTAGGTTACCTAGCGGGCACTTTGACTATCTAGTTTAACTAGCAGACCTTGGACTATGTAGGTTAACTACCGGGCCCTTGGACTATGTAGGTTAACTAGCGGGCTCTTGGACTATCTAGGTTTCCTAGCAGGCACTTGGACTATGTACATACCCTAGCGCGCACTTGGACTATCTAGGTTACCTAGCGGGCACTTGGACTATGTACGTCCCCTAGTGGGCACTTGGACTATCTAGGTTAACTAACGGGCACGAGGACTATCTAGGCTTACTAGCGGGCACTTGGACTATCTAGGTTACCTAGCAGGCACTTGGACTATGTAGGTTAACTAGCGGACACTTGCACGATCTAGGTTAACTAGCTGGCCTTTGGACTATGTAGGTTAACTAGCGGGCCCATGGATTATGTAGGTTTACTAGCAGGCACTTGGACTATCTAGGTTACCTAGCGGGCCCTTGGACTATGTCGTTTCCCTAGCAGGCATTTGGACTATTAAGGTTACCTAGCGGGAACTTGGACTATGTAGGTTCTCTAGCGGGCACTTGGATTATGTAGGTTCCCTATCGGGATCTTGGACTATGTAGGTTACCTAGCAGGCACTTTGACTATCTAGGTTAAATAACGGGCACTTGGACTATGTAGGTTGCCTAGCGGGCACTTGGACAATGTAGGTTCCCTAGCGGGCACTTGGATTATGTAGATTCCCTATCGGGCACTTGGACTATGTAGGTTAACTAGCAGGTACTTGGACTGTCTAGGTTACCTAGCGGGCACTTGGATTATCTAGGTTAACGAACGGGCACTTGGACTATGTAGGTTACCTAGCCGCCACTTGGACTATCTAGGTTAGCTAACAGGCACTTGGAATATCTAGGATCCCTAGAGGGCACTTGTACTATCTAGGTTACCTAGCTGGCACTTGGACTATGTAGGTCAACTAGCGGGCCCTTATACTACCTAGGTTAGCTAACGGGCACTTAGATTATGTAGTTTAACTAGGGGGCACTTGGAATATGTAGGTTAACTAGCGGACACTTGCACTATGTAGGTTAACTAGCGGGCCATGGACTATGTAGGTTTACTAGCGGGCCTTTGGACAATCTAGGTTCCCTCAAGGGCACTTGGGCTATCTTGGTTACCGAACGGGCACTTGAACTATCTAGGTTATCTAGCGGGCACTTGGACTATGTAGGCTAACTAGGGGGCCCTTGGACGATCTAGGTTACCAGCGGGTACTTGAATTATCTAGGTTAACTAGCGGGCACTTGCTGTATCTAGGTTATCGATCGGGCACTTGGACTATGCAAGTAACCTAGCGGGCACTTGGACAGTCTAGGTTACATAGCAGGCACTTGGACTTCTAGGTTAACGAACGGGCACTTGGAATATGTATGTTGCCTAGCGGGCACTTGGACAATCTAGGTTAGGTAACGGGCACTTGGACTATCTAGGTTACCTAGCGGGAACTTGGACAATGTAGGTTACCTAGCAGGTACTTGGACTCTCTAGGTTACCTAGCGGGCCCTTGGACTATGTAGGTTAACTAGCGGGCCCTTGGACTATGTAGGTTAACTAGCGGGCTCTTGGACTATTTAGGTTTCCTAGCAGGCACTTGGACTATGTACATACCCTAGCGCGCACTCGGATTATCTAGGTTACCTAGCGGGCACTTGGACTATGTACGTCCCCTAGTGGGCACTTGGACTATCTAGGTTAACTAACGGGCACTTGGACTATGTAGGTAACCTAACGGGCACTTGTCTAGGTTACCTAGCGGGCACTTTGACTATCTAGTTTAACTAGCAGACCTTGGACTATGTAGGTTAACTACCGGGCCCTTGGACTATGTAGGTTAACTAGCGGGCTCTTGGACTATCTAGGTTTCCTAGCAGGCACTTGGACTATGTACATACCCTAGCGCGCACTTGGACTATCTAGGTTACCTAGCGGGCACTTGGACTATGTACGTCCCCTAGTGGGCACTTGGACTATCTAGGTTAACTAACGGGCACGAGGACTATCTAGGTTTACTAGCGGGCACTTGGACTATCTAGGTTACCTAGCAGGCACTTGGACTATGTAGGTTAACTAGCGGACACTTGCACGATCTAGGTTAACTAGCTGGCCTTTGGACTATGTAGGTTAACTAGCGGGCCCATGGATTATGTAGGTTTACTAGCAGGCACTTGGACTATCTAGGTTACCTAGCGGGCCCTTGGACTATGTCGTTTCCCTAGCAGGCATTTGGACTATTAAGGTTACCTAGCGGGAACTTGGACTATGTAGGTTCTCTAGCGGGCACTTGGATTATGTAGGTTCCCTATCGGGATCTTGGACTATGTAGGTTACCTAGCAGGCACTTTGACTATCTAGGTTAAATAATGGGCACTTGGACTATGTAGGTTGCCTAGCGGGCACTTGGACAATGTAGGTTCCCTAGCGGGCACTTGGATTATGTAGATTCCCTATCGGGCACTTGGACTATGTAGGTTAACTAGCAGGTACTTGGACTGTCTAGGTTACCTAGCGGGCACTTGGATTATCTAGGTTAACGAACGGGCACTTGGACTATGTAGGTTACCTAGCCGCCACTTGGACTATCTAGGTTAGCTAACAGGCACTTGGAATATCTAGGATCCCTAGAGGGCACTTGTACTATCTAGGTTACCTAGCTGGCACTTGGACTATGTAGGTCAACTAGCGGGCCCTTATACTACCTAGGTTAGCTAACGGGCACTTAGATTATGTAGTTTAACTAGGGGGCACTTGGAATATGTAGGTTAACTAGCGGACACTTGCACTATGTAGGTTAACTAGCGGGCCATGGACTATGTAGGTTTACTAGCGGGCCTTTGGACAATCTAGGTTCCCTCAAGGGCACTTGGGCTATCTTGGTTACCGAACGGGCACTTGAACTATCTAGGTTATCTAGCGGGCACTTGGACTATGTAGGCTAACTAGGGGGCCCTTGGACGATCTAGGTTACCAGCGGGTACTTGAATCATCTAGGTTAACTAGCGGGCACTTGCTGTATCTAGGTTATCGATCGGGCACTTGGACTATGCAAGTAACCTAGCGGGCACTTGGACAGTCTAGGTTACATAGCAGGCACTTGGACTTCTAGGTTAACGAACGGGCACTTGGAATATGTATGTTGCCTAGCGGGCACTTGGACAATCTAGGTTAGGTAACGGGCACTTGGACTATCTAGGTTACCTAGCGGGAACTTGGACAATGTAGGTTACCTAGCAGGTACTTGGACTCTCTAGGTTACCTAGCGGGCCCTTGGACTATGTAGGTTAACTAGCGGGCCCTTGGACTATGTAGGTTAACTAGCGGGCTCTTGGACTATTTAGGTTTCCTAGCAGGCACTTGGACTATGTACATAACCTAGCGCGCACTCGGATTATCTAGGTTACCTAGCGGGCACTTGGACTATGTACGTCCCCTAGTGGGCACTTGGACTATCTAGGTTAACTAACGGGCACTTGGACTATGTAGGTAACCTAACGGGCACTTGTCTAGGTTACCTAGCGGGCACTTTGACTATCTAGTTTAACTAGCAGACCTTGGACTATGTAGGTTAACTACCGGGCCCTTGGACTATGTAGGTTAACTAGCGGGCTCTTGGACTATCTAGGTTTCCTAGCAGGCACTTGGACTATGTACATACCCTAGCGCGCACTTGGACTATCTAGGTTACCTAGCGGGCACTTGGACTATGTACGTCCCCTAGTGGGCACTTGGACTATCTAGGTTAACTAACGGGCACGAGGACTATCTAGGTTTACTAGCGGGCACTTGGACTATCTAGGTTACCTAGCAGGCACTTGGACTATGTAGGTTAACTAGCGGACACTTGCACGATCTAGGTTAACTAGCTGGCCTTTGGACTATGTAGGTTAACTAGCGGGCCCATGGATTATGTAGGTTTACTAGCAGGCACATGGACTATCTAGGTTACCTAGCGGGCCCTTGGACTATGTCGTTTCCCTAGGAGGCATTTGGACTATTAAGGTTACCAAGCGGGAACTTGGACTATGTAGGTTCCCTAGCGGGCACTTGGATTATGTAGGTTCCCTATCGGGATCTTGGACTATGTAGGTTACCTAGCAGGCACTTTGACTATCTAGGTTAAATAACGGGCACTTGGACTATGTAGGTTGCCTAGCGGGCACTTGGACAATGTAGGTTCCCTAGCGGGCACTTGGATTATGTAGATTCCCTATCGGGCACTTGGACTATGTAGGTTAACTAGCAGGTACTTGGACTGTCTAGGTTACCTAGCGGGCACTTGGATTATCTAGGTTAACGAACGGGCACTTGGACTATGTAGGTTACCTAGTCGCCACTTGGACTATCTAGGTTAGCTAACAGGCACTTGGAATATCTAGGATCCCTAGAGGGCACTTGTACTATCTAGGTTACCTAGCTGGCACTTGGACTATGTAGGTCAACTAGCGGGCCCTTATACTACCTAGGTTAGCTAACGGGCACTTAGATTATGTAGTTTAACTAGGGGGCACTTGGAATATGTAGGTTAACTAGCGGACACTTGCACTATGTAGGTTAACTAGCGGGCCATGGACTATGTAGGTTTACTAGCGGGCCTTTGGACAATCTAGGTTCCCTCAAGGGCACTTGGGCTATTTTGGTTACCGAATGGGCACTTGAACTATCTAGGTTATCGATCGGGCACTTGGACTATGCAAGTAACCTAGCGGGCACTTGGACTGTCTAGGTTACATAGCGGGCACTTGGACTTCTAGGTTAACGAACGGGCACTTGGAATATGTATGTTGCCTAGCGGGCACTTGGACAATCTAGGTTAGGTAACGGGCACTTGGGCTATCTAGGTTACCTAGTGGGAACTTGGACAATGTAGGTTACCTAGCAGGCACTTGGACTATATAGGTTACCTAGATAGCACTTGGACTATATAGTTTCCCTAGAGGGCACTTGGACTATATAGGTTAACGAACGGGCACTTGGACTATGCAGGTAACCTAGCAGCACTTGGACTGTCTAGGTTACATAGCGGGCACTTGGACTTCTAGGTTAACGAATGGGCACTTGGACTATGTATGTTGTCTAGAGGGCACTTGGACTATCTAGGTTAGGTTACGGGCACTTGGACTATGTAGGTTACCTAGCGGGAACTTGGACAATGTAGGTTACCTAGCAGACACTTGGACTCTCTAGGTTACCTAACGGGTACTTGGACTGTCTAGGTTAACTAGTGGGCAATTGGACTGTCTAGGTTACCTAGTGGGCACTTGGACTATGTACGTTCCCTAGCGGGCACTTGGCCCATCTACGTTACCTAGCTGGCACTTGGACTATGTAGGTTAACTAGCGGGCACTTGGATGATCTAGGTTAACTAGCGTGCACTTGGACTATGGAGGTTAACGAACGGGCACTTGGACTATGGAGGTTAACGAACGGGCACTTGGACTATGTAGTTTACCTAGCAGGCACTTGGACTATGAAGGTTAACTAGCGGGCACTTGCACTCTCTAGGTTACCTAGCGGGCACTTGGACTATGTACCTTCCATCGCGGGCACTTGGACTATGTAGGTTCCCTAACGGGCACTTGGACTATGTAGGTTCACTAACGCGCACTTGGACTATGTAGGTTCCCTAGCGGTCACGTGGACTATGTAGACTTCATAGAAGGCACTTGGACTATGTAGGTTAACAGGCGGGCACTTGGACTATCCAGGTTACCAAGCGGACACTTGGACTATGTAGGTTACCCAATGGGCACTTGGACTATCTAGGTAAACGTAGGGACACTTGGACTATGTAGGTTAGCTATCAGGCACTTGGACTATCTAGGTTACCTAGCAGGCACTTGGACTATGTAGGTTACCTATCGGACACTTGGACGATTTAGGTAAACTATCGGGTACTTGGACTATCTAGGTTAACTAGCGGGCCCTTGGACTATCTAGGTTAACTAGCGGGCACTTGAACTATGTAGTTTCCCTAGCGGACAATTGGACTATCTAGGTTACCTAGCGGGCACTTGGATTATCTAGGTTACCTAGCGAGCACTTGGACTGTCTAAGTTACCTAGCAGGCACTTTGACAATCTAGGTTAACTAACGGGCACTTGGACTATGTAGGTTGCCTAGCGGGCACTTGGATTATGTAGGTTCCCTAGCGGGCACTTGGACTATCTAGGTTAACGTACGGGCACTTGGACTATGTATGTTGCCTAGCGGACACTTGGACTATCTAGGTTAGCTAACGGGCACTTGGACTATCTAGGTTAACTAGCGGGAACTTGGACAATGTAGGTTACCTAGCAGGCACTCGGACTATCTAGGTTACCTAACGGGCACTTTCACAATCTAGGTTACCTAGCTGGCACTTGGACTATGTAGGTTAACTAGCGGGCACTTGGACGATCTAGGTTAACTAGCGGGCACTTGGACTATATAGGTTACCTAGCGGGCACTTGGACTATGGAGGTTAACGAACGGGCACTTGGACTATGTAGGTTACCTAGCAGGCACTTGGAGATTTTGGTTACCTAGATAGCACTTGGACTATATAGGTTCCCTAGGGGGCACTTGGACTATCTAGGTTAACGAACGGGCACTTGGACTATGCAGGTAACCTAGCGGCACTTGGACTGTCTAGGTTACATAGCGGGCACTTGGACTTCTAGGTTAACGAACGGGCACTTGGACTATGTATGTTGCCTAGCGGGCACTTGGACTATCTAGGTTAGGTTACTGGCACTTGGGCTATCTAGGTGACCTAGTGGGAACATGGACAATATAGGTTACCTAGCAGGCACTTGGACTATCTAGGTGACCTAAAGGGTACTTGGACTGTATAGGTTAACTAGTGGGCAATTGGACTGTCTAGGTTACCTAGTGGGCACTTGGACTATGTACATTCCCTAGCGGGCACTTGGGATATCTACATTACCTAGCGGGCACTTGGACTATGTAGGTTAACGAACGGGCACTTGGACTATGTAGTTACCTAGCATGCACTTGGACTATGTAGGTTAACTAGCGGGCACTTGCACTCTCTAGGTTACCTAGCGGGCACATGGACTATGTACCTTCCCTAGCGGGCACTTGGACTATCTATGTTAACTAGCGGGCACTTGGACTATGTAGGTTCCCTAACGGGCACTTGGACTATGTAGGTTCCCTAACGGTCACGTGCACTATGTAGACTTCATAGAAGGCACTTGGACTATGTAGGATAACAGGCGGGCAAATGGACTTTCCAGGTTACCAAGCGGACACTTGGATTATGTTGGATACCCAATGGGCACTTGGACTATCTAGGTAAAAGAAGGGACCTTGGACTATGTAGGTTAGCCATCAGGCACTTGGACTATGTAGGTTACCTATCGGACCCTTGGATGATTTAAGTTAACTATCGGGCACATGGACTATCTAGGTTAACTAGTGGGCCCTTGGACTATCTAGGTTAACTAGCGGGCACTTGAACTATGTAGTTTCCCTAGCGGGCATTTGGATTATTTAGGTTACCTAGTGGGCACTTGGACTATGTAGGTTACCTAGCGGGCACTTGGACTTCTTAGGTTAACTACAAGGCACTTGGACTATCAAGGTTACCTAGCGAGCCCTTGGACTATGTAGGTTACCAGAGGGCACTTGGAATATCTAGGTTAACGAACGTGCACTTGGACTATGTAGGTAACCTAGCGGGCACTTGGACTGTCTAGGTTACCTAGCGGGCACTTGGACTATCTAGGTTAACGAACCGGCACTTGGACTATGTAGGTTAACTAGCGGACACTTCGAATATCTAGGTTAGCTAATGGGCAATTAGACTATCTAGGTTACCTAGCGGGCACTTGGACTAGGTAGGTTCCCTAGCGGGCACTTGGACTATTTAGGTTACCTAGCAGGCACTTTGACTATCTAGGTTAACTAACGGACACTTGGACTATGAAGGTTGCCTAGGGAGCACTTGGACTATGTAGGTTCCCTATCGGGTACTTGGACTGTCTAGGTTACCTAGTGGGCACTTGGACTATGTACGTTCCCTAGCGGGCACTTGGGCTATCTACGTTACCTAGCGGGCACTTGGACTATGTAGGTTAACGAACGGGCACTTGGACTATGTAGTTTACCTAGCAGGCACTTGGACTATGTATGTTAACTAGCGGGCACTTGCACTCTCTAGGTTACCTAGCGGGCACTTGGACTATGTACCTTCCCTAGCGGGCACGTGGACTATCTATGTTAACTAGCGGGCACTTGGACTATGTAGGTTAACTACCGGGCCCTTGGACTATGTAGGTTAACTAGCGGGCTCTTGGACTATCTCGGTTTCCTAGCAGGCACTTGGACTATGTACATACCCTAGCGCGCACTTGGACTATCTAGGTTACCTAGCGGGCACTTGGACTATGTACGTCCCCTAGTGGGCACTTGGACTATCTAGGTTAACTAACGGGCACGAGGACTATCTAGGATTACTAGCGGGCACTTGGACTATCTAGGTTACCTAGCAGGCACTTGGACTATGTAGGTTAACTAGCGGACACTTGCACGATCTAGGTTAACTAGCTGGCCTTTGGACTATGTAGGATAACTAGCGGGCCCATGGATTATGTAGGTTTACTAGCAGGCACTTGGACTATCTAGGTTACCTAGCGGGCCCTTGGACTATGTCGTTTCCCTAGCAGGCATTTGGACTATTAAGGTTACCAAGCGGGAACTTGGACTATGTAGGTTCCCTAGCGGGCACTTGGATTATGTAGGTTCCCTATCGGGATCTTGGAGTATGTAGGTTACCTAGCTGGCACTTTGACTATCTAGGTTAAATAACGGGCACTTGGACTATGTAGGTTGCCTAGCGGGCACTTGGACAATGTAGGTTCCCTAGCGGGCACTTGGATAATGTAGATTCCCTATCGGGCACTTGGACTATGTAGGTTAACTAGCGGGTACTTGGACTGTCTAGGTTACCTAGCGGGCACTTGGATTATCTAGGTTAACGAACGGGCACTTGGACTATGTAGGTTACCTAGCCGCCACTTGGACTATCTAGATTAGCTAACAGGCACTTGGAATATCTAGGATCCCTAGAGGGCACTTGTACTATCTAGGTTACCTAGCTGGCACTTGGACTATGTAGGTCAACTAGCGGGCCCTTATACTACCTAGGTTAGCTAACGGGCACTTAGATTATGTAGTTTAACTAGGGGGCACTTGGAATATGTAGGTTAACTAGCGGACACTTGCACTATGTAGGTTAACTAGCGGGCCATGGACTATGTAGGTTTACTGGCGGGCCTTTGGACAATCTAGGTTCCCTCAAGGGCACTTGGGCTATCTTGGTTACCGAACGGGCACTTGAACTATCTAGGTTATCTAGCGGGCACTTGGACTATGTCGGCTAACTAGGGGGCCCTTGAACGATCGAGGTTACCTAGCGGGTACTAGAACTATCTAAGTTACCTAGCGGGCACTTGGAATATGTACGTTCCCTAGTGGGCACTTGGACTATGTACGTTCCCTAGCGGGCACTTGGACTATCTATGTTAACTAGCGGGCACTTGGAATATGTAAGTTAACTAGCGGACACTTGCACTATGTCGGTTACCTAACAGGCACTTGTACTATCTAGGTTAACTAGCAGGCACTTGGACTATCTAAGTTAACTAGCGTGCACTTGAACTATGTAGGTTCCTTAGCGGGCACTTGGATTATGTAGGTTCCTTAGCGGGCACTTGGACTATCTAGGTTAACGAACGGGCACTTGGACTATGTATGTTGCCTAGCGGGCACTTGGACTATCTAGGTTAGCTAACGGGCACTTGGACTATCTAGGTTACCTAGCGGGAACTTGGACAATGTAGGTTACCTAGCAGGCACTTGGAATATCTAGGTTACCTAACGTGCACTTTCACTATCTAGGTTACCTAGCTGGCACTTGGACTAGGTAGGTTAACTAGCGGGCACTTGGACGATCTAGGTTAACTAGCGGGCACTTGGACTATATAGGTTACCTATCGGGCACTTGGACTATGGAGGTTAACGAACGGGCACTTGGACTATGCAGGTAACCTAGCGGCACTTGGACTGTCTAGGTTACATAGCGGGCACTTGGACTTCTAGGTTAACGAACAGGCACTTGGACTATGTATGTTGTCTAGAGGGCACTTGGACTATCTAGGTTAGGTTACGGGCACTTGGACTATGTAGGTTACCTAGCGGGAACTTGGACAATGTAGGTTACCTAGCAGGAACTTGGCCTCTCTAGGTTACCTAACGGGTACTTGGACTGTCTAGGTTAACTAGTGGGCAATTGGACTGTCTAGGTTACCTAGTGGGCACTTGGACTATGTACGTTCCCTACCGGGCACTTCGGCTATCTACGTTACCTAGCTGGCACTTGGACTATGTAGGTTAACTAGCGGGCACTTGGATGATCTAGGTTAACTAGCGTGCACTTGGACTATGGAGGTTAACGAACGGGCACTTGGACTATGTAGTTTACCTAGCAGGCACTTGGACTATGTAGGTTAACTAGCGGGCACTTGCACTCTCTAGGTTACCTAGGGGGCCCTTGGACTATGTACCTTCCATAGCGGGCACTTGGACTATGTAGGTTCCCTAACGGGCACTTGGACTATGTAGGTTCCCTAACGGGCACTTGGACTATGTAGGTTCCCTAGCGGTCACGTGGACTATGTAGACTTCATAGAAGGCACTTGGACTATGTAGGTTAACAGGCGGGCACTTGGACTATCCAGGTTACCAAGCGGACACTTGGACTATGTAGGTTACCCAATGGGCACTTGGACTATCTAGGTAAACGAAGGGACACTTGGACTATGTAGGTTAGCTATCAGGCACTTGGACTATCTAGGGTACCTAGCAGGCACTTGGACTATGTAGGTTACCTATCGGACACTTGGACGATTTAGGTAAACTATCGGGCACTTGGACTATCTAGGTTAACTAGCGGGCCCTTGGACTATCTAGGTTAACTAGCGGGCACTTGAACTATGTAGTTTCCCTAGCGGACATTTGGACTATTTAGGTTACCTAGCGGGCACTTAGATTATCTAGGTTACCTAGCGAGCACTTGGACTGTCTAAGTTACCTAGCAGGCACTTTGACAATCTAGGTTAACTAACGGGCACTTGGACTATGTAGGTTGCCTAGCGGGCACTTGGATTATGTAGGTTCCCTAGCGGGCACTTGGACTATCTAGGTTAACGAACGGGCACTTGGACTATGTATGTTGCCTAGCGGGCACTTGGACTATCTAGGTTAGCTAACGGGCACTTGGACTATCTAGGTTAACTAGCGGGAACTTGGACAATGTAGGTTACCTAGCAGGCACTCGGACTATCTAGGTTACCTAACGGGCACTTTCACAATCTAGGTTACCTAGCTGGCACGTGGACTATGTAGGTTAACTAGCGGGCACTTGGACGATCTAGGTTAACTAGCGGGCACTTGAACTATATAGGTTACCTAGCGGGCACTTGGACTATGGAGGTTAACGAACGGGCACTTGGACTATGTAGGTTACCTAGCAGGCACTTGGACTATATAGGTTACCTAGATAGCACTTGGATTATATAGGTTCCCTAGGGGGCACTTGGACTATCTAGGTTAACGAACGGGCACTTGGACTATGCAGGTAACCTAGCGGCACTTGGACTGTCTAGGTTACATAGCGGGCACTTGGACTTCTAGGTTAACGAACGGGCACTTGGACTATGTATGTTGCCTAGCGGGCACTTGGACTATCTAGGTTAGGTTATGGGCACTTGGGCTATCTAGGTTACCTAGTGGGAACTTGGACAATGTAGGTTACCTAGCAGGCACTTGGACCATCTAGGTGACCTAAAGGGTACTTGGACTGTCTAGGTTAACTAGTGGGCAATTGGACTGTCTAGGTTACCTAGTGGGCAATTGGACTATGTACGTTCCCTAGCGGGCACTTCGGCTATCTACATTACCTAGCGGGCACGTGGACTATGTAGGTTAACGAACGGGCACTTGGACTATGTAGTTACCTAGCAGGCACTTGGACTATGTAGGTTAACTAGCGGGCACTTGCACTCTCTAGGTTACCTAGCGGGCACTTGGACTATGTACCTTCCCTAGCGGGCACTTGGACTATCTATGTTAACTAGCGGGCACTTGGACTATGTAGGTTTCCTAACGGGCACTTGGACTATGTAGGTTCCCTAACGGTCACGTGGACTATGTAGACTTCATAGAAGGCACTTGGACTATGTAGGTTAACAGGCGGGCAAATGGACTTTCCAGGTTACCAAGCGGACACTTGGATTATGTTGGATACCCAATGGGCACTTGGACTATCTAGGTAAAAGAAGGGACACTTGGACTATGTAGGTTACCAATCGGACACTTGGACGATTTAGGTTAACTATCGGGCACTTGGACTATCTAGGTTAACTAGCGGGCCCTTGGACTATCTAGGTTAACTAGCGGGAACTTAAACTATGTAGTTTCCCTAGCGGGCATTTGGATTATTTAGGTTACCTAGTGGGCACTTGGACTATGTAGGTTACCTAGCGGGCACTTGGACTACTTAGGTTAACTACAAGGCACTTGGACTATCAAGGTTACCTAGCGGACCCTTGGACTATGTAGGTTACCAGCGGGCACTTGGACTATCTAGGTTAACGAACGTGCACTTGGATTATGTAGGTAACCTAGCGGGCACTTGGACTGTCTAGGTTACCTAGCGGGCACTTGGACTATCTAGGTTAACGAATCGGCACTTGGACTATGTAGGTTAACTAGCGGACACTTCGAATATCTAGGTTAGCTAATGGGCAATTAGACTATCTAGGTTACCTAGCGGGCACTTGGACTATGTAGGTTCCCTAGCGGGCACTTGGACTATTTAGGTTACCTAGCAGGCACTTTGACTATCTAGGTTAACTAACGGACACTTGGACTATGAAGGTTGCCTAGCGAGCACTTGGACTATGTAGGTTCCCTATCGGGTACTTAGACTGTCTAGGTTACCTAGTGGGCACTTGGACTATGTACGTTCCCTAGCGGGCACTTGGGCTATCTACGTTACCTAGCGGGCACTTGGACTATGTAGGTTAACGAATGGGCACTTGGACTATGTAGTTTACCTAGCAGGCACTTGGAATATGTATGTTAACTAGCGGGCACTTGCACTCTCTAGGTTACCTAGCGGGCACTTGGACTATGTACCTTCCCTAGCGGGCACGTGGACTATCTATGTTAACTAGCGGGCACTTGGACTATGTAGGTTACCTAGCAGACACTTGCACTATGTAGGTTACCTAGCGGGCATTTGGACTATGTAGGTTAACTAGAGGACATTTGGACGATCTAGGTGAACTAGCGGGCACTTGGACGATCTAGGTTAACTAACGGGCACTTGGACTATCAAAGTTAACAGCGAGCCCTTGGACTATCTAGGTTAACTAGCGGGCCCTTGGACTATCTAGATTACCTAGATAGCACTTGGAATATATAGGTTCCCTAGCGGACACTTGGACTATCTAGGTTATCGATCGGGCACTTGGACTATGCAAGTAAACTAGCGGGCACTTGGACTGTCTAGGTTACATAGCGGGCACTTGGACTTCTAGGTTAACGAACGGGCACTTGGAATATGTATGTTGCCTAGCGGGCACTTGGACAATCTAGGTTAGGTAACGGGCACCTGGGCTATCTAGGTTACCTAGCGGGAACTTGGACAATGTAGGTTACCTAGAGGTCACTTGGACTATATAGGTTACCTAGATAGCACTTGGACTATATAGTTTCCCTAGAGGGCACTTGGACTATGTAGGTTCCCTAATGGGCACTTGGACTATGTAGGTTCCCTAACGGGCACTTGGACTATGTAGGTTCCCTAGCGGTCACGTGGACTATGTAGACTTCATAGAAGGCACTTGGACTATGTAGGTTAACAGGCGGACACTTGGACTATCCAGGTTACCAAGCGGACACTTGGACTATGTAGGTTACCCAATGGGCACTTGGACTATCTAGGTAAACGAAGGGACACTTGGACTATGTAGGTTAGCTATCAGGCACTTGGACTATCTAGGTTACCTAGCAGGCACTTGGACTATGTAGGTTACCTATCGGACACTTGGACGATTTAGGTAAACTATCGGGCACTTGGACTATCTAGGTTAACTAGCGGGCCCTTGGACTATCTAGGTTAACTAGCGGGCACTTGAACTATGTAGTATCCCTAGCGGACATTTGGACTATTTAGGTTACCTAGCGGGCACTTAGATTATCTAGGTTACCTAGCGAGCACTTGGACTGTCTAAGTTACCTAGCAGGCACTTTGACAATCTAGGTTAACTAACGGGCACTTGGACTATGTAGGTTGCCTAGCGGGCACTTGGATTATGTAGGTTCCCTAGCGGGCACTTGGACTATCTAGGTTAACGAACGGGCACTTGGACTATGTATGTTGCCTAGCGGGCACTTGGACTATCTAGGTTAGCTAACGGGCACTTGGACTATCTAGGTTAACTAGCGGGAACTTGGACAATGTAGGTTACCTAGCAGGCACTCGGACTATCTAGGTTACCTAACGGGCACTTTCACAATCTAGGTTACCTAGCTGGCACGTGGACTATGTAGGTTAACTAGCGGGCACTTGGACGATCTAGGTTAACTAGCGGGCAATTGAACTATATAGGTTACCTAGCGGGCACTTGGACTATGGAGGTTAACGAACGGGCACTTGGACTATGTAGGTTACCTAGCAGGCACTTGGACTATATAGGTTACCTAGATAGCACTTGGATTATATAGGTTCCCTAGGGGGCACTTGGACTATCTAGGTTAACGAACGGGCACTTGGACTATGCAGGTAACCTAGCGGCACTTGGACTGTCTAGGTTACATAGCGGGCACTTGGACTTCTAGGTTAACGAACGGGCACTTGGACTATGTATGTTGCCTAGCGGGCACTTGGACTATCTAGGTTAGGTTACGGGCACTTGGGCTATCTAGGTTACCTAGTGGGAACTTGGACAATGTAGGTTACCTAGCAGGCACTTGGACTATCTAGGTGACCTAAAGGGTACTTGGACTGTCTAGGTTAACTAGTGGGCAATTGGACTGTCTAGGTTACCTAGTGGGCACTTGGACTATGTACGTTCCCTAGCGGGCACTTCGGCTATCTACATTACCTAGCGGGCACGTGGACTATGTAGGTTAACGAACGGGCACTTGGACTATGTAGTTACCTAGCAGGCACTTGGACTATGTAGGTTAACTAGCGGGCACTTGCACTCTCTAGGTTACCTAGCGGGCACTTGGACTATGTACCTTCCCTAGCGGGCACTTGGACTATCTATGTTAACTAGCGGGCACTTGGACTATGTAGGTTTCCTAACGGGCACTTGGACTATGTAGGTTCCCTAACGGTCACGTGGACTATGTAGACTTCATAGAAGTCACTTGGACTATGTAGGTTAACAGGCGGGCAAATGGACTTTCCAGGTTACCAAGCGGACACTTGGATTATGTTGGATACCCAATGGGCACTTGGACTATCTAGGTAAAAGAAGGGACACTTGGACTATGTAGGTTAGCTATCAGGCACTTGGACTATGTAGGTTACCAATCGGACACTTGGACGATTTAGGTTAACTATCGGGCACTTGGACTATCTAGGTTAACTAGCGGGCCCTTGGACTATCTAGGTTAACTAGCGGGCAGTTAAACTATGTAGTTTCCCTAGCGGGCATTTGGATTATTTAGGTTACCTAGTGGGCACTTGGACTATGTAGGTTACCTAGCGGGCACTTGGACTACTTAGGTTAACTACAAGGCACTTGGACTATCAAGGTTACCTAGCGGACCCTTGGACTATGTAGGTTACCAGCGGGCACTTGGACTATCTAGGTTAACGAACGTGCACTTGGATTATGTAGGTAACCTAGCGGGCACTTGGACTGTCTAGGTTACCTAGCGGGCACTTGGACTATCTAGGTTAACGAATCGGCACTTGGACTATGTAGGTTAACTAGCGGACACTTCGAATATCTAGGTTAGCTAATGGGCAATTAGACTATCTAGGTTACCTAGCGGGCACTTGGACTATGTAGGTTCCCTAGCGGGCACTTGGACTATTTAGGTTACCTAGCAGGCACTTTGACTATCTAGGTTAACTAACGGACACTTGGACTATGAAGGTTGCCTAGCGAGCACTTGGACTATGTAGGTTCCCTATCGGGTACTTAGACTGTCTAGGTTACCTAGTGGGCACTTGGACTATGTACGTTCCCTAGCGGGCACTTGGGCTATCTACGTTACCAGCGGGCACTTGGACTATGTAGGTTAACGAACGGGCACTTGGACTATGTAGTTTACCTAGCAGGCACTTGGAATATGTATGTTAACTAGCGGGCACTTGCACTCTCTAGGTTACCTAGCGGGCACTTGGACTATGTACCTTCCCTAGCGGGCACGTGGACTATCTATGTTAACTAGCGGGCACTTGGACTATGTAGGTTACCTAGCAGACACTTGCACTATGTAGGTTACCTAGCGGGCATTTGGACTATGTAGGTTAACTAGAGGACATTTGGACGATCTAGGTGAACTAGCGGGCACTTGGACGATCTAGGTTAACTAACGGGCACTTGGACTATCAAAGTTAACAGCGAGCCCTTGGACTATCTAGGTTAACTAGCGGGCCCTTGGACTATCTAGATTACCTAGATAGCACTTGGAATATATAGGTTCCCTAGCGGACACTTGGACTATCTAGGTTATCGATCGGGCACTTGGACTATGCAAGTAAACTAGCGGGCACTTGGACTGTCTAGGTTACATAGCGGGCACTTGGACTTCTAGGTTAACGAACGGGCACTTGGAATATGTATGTTGCCTAGCGGGCACTTGGACAATCTAGGTTAGGTAACGGGCACCTGGGCTATCTAGGTTACCTAGCGGGAACTTGGACAATGTAGGTTACCTAGAGGGCACTTGGACTATATAGGTTACCTAGATAGCACTTGGACTATATAGTTTCCCTAGAGGGCACTTGGACTATGTAGGTTCCCTAACGGGCACTTGGACTATGTAGGTTCCCTAACGGGCACTTGGACTATGTAGGTTCCCTAGCGGTCACGTGGACTATGTAGACTTCATAGAAGGCACTTGGACTATGTAGGTTAACAGGCGGACACTTGGACTATCCAGGTTACCAAGCGGACACTTGAACTATGTAGGTTACACAATGGGCACTTGGACTATCTAGGTAAACGAAGGGACACTTGGACTATGTAGGTTAGCTATCAGGC